>NC_092366.1:2508615-2808615 GCF_030848805.1 Temnothorax longispinosus
AATATAAGATCCAACTATGAATACCGGCCTACAATCGACGATGGAAGAATAGCTAATGATAAGAAAGCTTTACGGATAACACATTGACAAATATGAGTTAATACGTAATTGGCGATCTATAAATAGAGCTACGATTCGTTGTTCGCTAATTCGAGTTTTTGAAGAGAAAAATAAAATTTTATTGTAAATTTTAAATAAAAAATAAATATAATTAGGTAATATAAAAATGGCATTGGAAACAGAATTACCTAATTGTTAACATTGACTGCCAGACACGAATTAATTCATAGTTGGTGATCTATAAGCATCAGCTATTCGTCGATTCGATTTTTTGTGGAAAAAAATTAAAATTTATTAAATTTCAAATAAATGCTATAAAAACATAATTAAGTAGCATATTGATATTTGACATATAAAAATGATGTCGGGGACAAAGTTACCTTGAACAGTGACAATCAATGTATATATTACATGAATTTATAGGCTTTGCGGCAAAATAAAATATATTACATGAAATTACAATTTATGTATATTTGCAAATTGATGATAACATATACATATAGAATCGATAAATTCGACGTTTACTGTCGAAGAATTATGAAGAAATATACGCCGTTGTGATCAAACAACTCGTCTCGTCCTTTTTTTCATTGCTAACACGCGTTAAAATAAAAATGATTTGCGCGACATTTTAGTCATTTTCTCGTTATATAGTCGGCATTGACTGACTTCGATTTCTTGTCATTTTAACGTTGAAAAAGATACGCGAAGTGTCTCGGGAAGTCTCTTTCAACACGTTTTATCCGGTGCGATAAAACGCTATATACAGCTATACAGCTAATGTACACATTTTGTGCATTTCCTGCACCTGTTTCCTCCGGCAATTTATCAGTCTCGATCAAGCTTCTCTTTCCACACGGTGTGATCGGTAAACACCGCGTAATATAATTTCGGTTATTTGCCCTTATCAGGCAGCAAACTATCAGGCCGCATAATCATCGATAATTGCGCCCTTATCACGGCACGCAGATAACGCCGGGCGCAAATAAACGGGAGTTATCGATGTTTATCGCTCAAATAACGTTCATCAACTCTAGTATATCTGGCTGTGTGTTTGGGATTTCCGCGAGTAAAGTATCTCGTATCGCGCATCTCAACGCGTCACGAGCGACATTCGAATCGGCTGATCTATTAGTATATAATCTCTGATTATATTAATTCAAGACGTCAGGATCTTCTTCGACGAGGAAAATATGTTTTTGACTGTTTGGCCGAATTGCAACGCCTCGATCTCAAACGAAAAGATGTGCGAGCCGCTTCCTTTCGGCTAACAAGTGAAAAGTAAGAAGACCGCTATCGATCAACAGTCCCCCTCCTCCTCCCGTAAATAAACGTGCAGTCGTAACCCAGTTCCACTGACACCGATGCACGTATCTAGGCGAGAAAACCGACACAAGAGATATAGCGTATCTCTTTCTATCCGCCGATTTGCGTTGCATGTGTGACCATGATTTTCAACGTCACTCGTGAAAACACGAAAACATATTTGTCGCAACTGCCGATCAGCTTGTCGACGCATATCCATGTATTACGTATTACGGCCAAGCCTGTCTAATGACCTTGTTTGTCGCGAGATCGGACGCGTGACTAAATTCTATGAAAGTGATACGAAAACAACAATGGACAGAGACACGCGGAATTATTTTGAACGTTCAATCGACGATTTACGAAAATTAATTGATGTTAATTTAAATTTATTTCAGTTATTTAAATATTCAATCTACTTTCCATTTTATTCGCTCTGACTTACTAATTTCTCGAAGTTTATGCAGAAATTTATTTCGCACGCAAATTTATTTTATTAAAAACCTGTCGTTTTAGAAAATAAGTCGGCAGCGTTCTTACATATGTATATCAGATACTGTAATTTCGTGATGTAATTTGCGGCTCAATAAATCACCACAGTTGCCGAGCGGGAGACAAAGCGACTGAAGCGGCTGTGTTTTTTCAGGTGTGTGCCAAAGTCTGCCGAGTTAAATCTCATCAGTGCATCACGCATCCCGGAGTTCAGGCGTATGCTATAACGTACGTTTGCTATACGTAACTTCCCTCGCTCGTTTCCGTAATTAGAACTTACGCAAGACGGCGAAATGCAGTGACGCACGATCTCGTTACGATCGCGCGTCCGTCGAAAATGATTCATAATAAGCTCGCTGCATTGTGCGGACGCGTATATTAAACAGACGTACAGACGCAACACTTCGACGCGACTTAAACAAAAGGCTATTCAATACCTTGACTCTTACGTGTGCCCCGGTCTTTAAGCATTATAATTCTGTTAACAGAATTTTCATAACAAAATTGCATCACCTGCCCGACGCAAATAAGAAAACACAATTGAAAAAAGAAGATTAAAAACAAGCAATAAATGACACTCTAAAATAGCGTTATTAAAAAATAGAGCTTTTATTGTACATCTTATAATTAGACGTGATGTATATTTATTTCTACACTGAGAAAAAAAATTGTTAATCCAAAAAAAATATTTAGTCCGATACGTTCAACTAAACATTTTAGTTAGTTAACTAAACATTATTTGTCCCAACAAAATCAAGAATTAATTAATTCAACTAATGTTTAATTAACTAACTAAAATGTTTAGTTGCACGTATCGGACTAAATATTTTCTGGGATTAACAAATTTTTTTTCTCAGTGTATACTATATTTTCCTTTGCCATCTTTGTCGTAGATAAAATATTAAACAAAAGTTTAATATCTCGTTCCTTTAAAATCTTACGATAAATTTAAAAAGACCGGAAATCCATACTTGGAAGTTAGATGCGCTTGTTTACACGTGCACTTACGGATGTCAGCGTATTGTGTCATTACGAACGCATAATGGTGCGGAATGGCGCGTGAGAGATAACGAGAGGCGTGCCGTTTGTGGTTATCGCACTTCTCGTGATAATGAAAGGCAACACGCTTATTGTTAGCTTCGCGGGGAAACAAAACACTCGCGCGATAAACCACGCGTTACAGCACTCCGCGTCCCCCCCCCCTCCCTCCCCCTCGAACACGCACTCGTCGACGCAACTGCTAGGCATGCGACCTATTTACCAGATCAAGGCGGTATAAGGGTGATGACGTTTTACGCAATACTTATAACGAATTATTTCAGGATTTGTGAAAGCGGGTCAGCGATAAGTCGCTCGCGCACCGATTCGGAGCTTCTAAAGTCGCCTCGCGCCACGGAGCGTAATTGTCGCTCTATTACCACTGTTTATCAGCTCCGTGCGTTCACCGACAATAACACGTGCCACGTAACTATTAATACGACGGGATTAAATCAGGCCCGTAGCCGATTAAAGGGCAAAGACCTTATTCAGACCTCGGACAGAAATACATATAGGATATACTGTCGTATCTTTTCTTTCTATTTTCATCTTTTACATTCTTTAAAATTTTCATTAAAAACCCTCCAGCTTTTTCAAGTAAAATGTGTAAAATAGCCTTTTGTGTAAAAAGCTATTGGAAATATTGTATACAAGAGGGTATTCTGGTTTGAAAGGTCGTAAAAAAAGTATTTTTCAAGAATTTTTTGTAGGGAAATAAAAAAGCAAATAACGTTCAACTTTGGTTCTTTTAGTCTTATTTTAAGAATATATTTCTATTTTCTAAGAAACAAAAACGCTCTTGTTTTTTATGTTATATCCTGGTGACTAAGAGCTGAAAAATACCTTTTAAACCAAAGAATATCCTTTATTTAATAACATTTAATAACATCTTATTTACACGTAAGAGTTGAATTGAATAAACATTCCTTTCATAGATTAATTTGCAACATGAATGATAAAACGTCATTCCCCGCAATGTTATTGTAACATTGTTTATCTCCTACACTAATTGTAAGAAAAAAAAGTTATTAACTTGACTAAATATTTTCAACTGATTATTTTTAATTGAAATATTTATGTATTTACATTAAATACGACATGTTAAATCTAACGTGACGTAATTTGACTCAAATACTTAAATATTTCAATTAAAAAAATAATAATCAGTTGAAAATATTTGATCAAGTTAATAACTTTTATTCTCAGTGCAGGGAAACCGGATTGTATATTGTTGTACGGTTAATTTCTCCATATCGCAAATTTTATTCAGTTTTTTCTTACACGATTTATTTCTCCCCGACTGCATATTTTATTCAGCTTTTTCTTACGCGGTTGATTTCCTCGTTCATGACGCATTTCATTCGTCTCTCGTTTTACACGGTTCGTTTCGAACGAGTTTAACGATCACGCGCATATCGCACCTGCGATAAACGCGGGGGCAATCTTAACGACGTTGTTCCACGACGCGGGAGCGCATATTTAATAAAACTTAACATGTGTAACGCGCGCAATCTCGGCGAGCGTGACAGATATATGGGAAAGGGCAGGCGCGTTACAAATTTACCGCGTCGCGCGCTAATTAGCTCCTCGATTGTTCTCGTTATCGCGGTAACGACACACGCGAATGAATTATATAGACGGGAATAATAATAAATCCCATCCGTTTCGCCGACCCTATCGTTGTGCAACGACATGTAATTTCATTTAACCGCGGCGTTATTGCACGCGCGTTTTTTACGACATTTTTTTAGCTTCAATTTTCAGATGCAATTTATCAAATGAGCTTACATGACTTCTCATATGTTGTGATTACGTAACGCAAGCGTTATTTTTTGAAGATTACTGACATCAAGTAATTGAAGATCATTGAAATGAGGCAATTCAGAATCATTAGGTATATAAATAACCCGAGAACGGTCACTTTATTTATTTATTTATTGTTTGCATAAACGGTCATCTGGGATGATGATTTTTACCTCAATTAAATGTCATTGTTATTAATTACATATTGCATATTTTTGATTGTTCTATAATTTGTTAGTATTTAAGGATAATACGTATAATATAAATTTACTCAATTTTCTAAGAGAGAAAAAAGTAAAGAGAAAAGTGCCCAAAAAAGTACTTAAAAAAAAAACAACGAAAGAAGCACATTGAAATTACTGTGACGTAAGCTTCATTTTCTCGACACTGGAGTATCACCCCAGGTGACTGTTCTCGGAGTTCCGGTTTAAATCTTTTGTTAAGTTTCTATGGAATGCAAGATGAAATCTTCGAATGAAGGAATAGAAAGGAGGAGCTTCCCCATAGGAGCTAGATACTCGTAAAAACAGGACAATAAAGACAAAAGAAAACAATATAAAAAAAAAAAAGATTAGAAGCTGCTCATTTTTTCAATATTCGAACAAATAAAGTAAGTACTCAGGGAGAAGAAAGGAAGTATAACACTCGAAGTGACGAATGACGAAACAAAAGGAAAAAAAAGGAAAAAAAACAGACGCACACGTTAAAAAAAAACTGATATATATATTTCCTAAAATGTTGAATAGAGAAAAAAGAATAGAAGAAGAGCACGGAAAGTAAAGAAGAAAGAAGGGAAATATTAAAATAACATTGAAACGTAATAACATTAATATTATCTTACATTTGTATTTTCTTTACAGCAGAGAAGCGGCTGTTCGTCCTGTCAACAGAGATCGACAGGACGATCTCACGATGAAAAACATTGCGGCGGAAGAGAAATTATCGGATGAATAAACGCGCGATCTGTCCGCGAGAAACGTGTCTCCTTCGAAACCGTCAAGGAAGGAAGATCGTTTTACATAATTAACCCTCAGCCCCTGTCCATGGGTCATTTGTCCGGTCATGTGTCCGGCCAAAATCTATTACCTATAATATCTTGAGACTCAGCAGGGATGGTGCCACTTGTAGTAGCTGGAAAAAAACTTCAAGTAAAGCGCTGCTTCAGGGAAAAACTTGGTTAGATTCCGCTGGTACAGCCGCGCGAGTACTGGAGATTGCAAATCTCGAACGGACACGAATGACCCATGCACAGAGGAGCTGCGTGTCCCAAACGCAAAGTCTCAAAACTTGTTATTTTCGTGCAAAAAATTGTTTTTTTTTTGTGGCTTTTTAGTAAAAATAACATCAAAAGAAGTTAGGTAAGTGTTAAAATTAAATACATAAAGTATAAAAATAAAAACTTTTATAATACTTTCACTGTTCTTTTATAATATGTTTAATAAATACGCAATTTAAAACAAATATCACATAATTATCTTATTTTTATTCCCTTTTTTCATAAATCTAACGACATCGAAAATACGCATTTTTCAATTGTAAAAAAATTTTTTATTTTTTAATAATACAAGATCGACGTAATTTTTTCTTACAGAACTCTTCAGCTTCATTAAAAAAAAAAATTTTTTTTTATTCCACGTCAATTTTAACCAGATATAATTTTTTTAAATTTTTTACGTTTTTTTTAGCAACTTTTCCGAGTTTATTTGTTAAAATTTTGTTTACTTATTGTTCTAAAAATCTAAATTATTGTTTCGTATTCTATAAGGTTGAAAAATACTCTGAAATTTTTTTAGATGTTTTAAACATTTTTAAAGTTATTTAATAAACTCAGGACACGAACGACCCATGGACAGAAGTTACGTTGGTCGCAAATCAAAACAAAGGGCAGGGGCTGAGGGTTAATCTCGCTCGCGATCTGTCCGCGAGGAACTGTCTCCTCCAAAACCGTCAAGGAGAGAAGACTGTTTTACATAATTAATCAGGGGGGGGGGGGGGGGGAAAATTGGAAAGAGATGCGAGTTCACTCACCCAGAGGTAGGTCGCAGAGCAGGCAGCACGCGGCGATAGCGCCCGCGGACGCGCCGCTTATCTTGTTCAGCAGCAAGTGCGGCGCGTACTTTTTGAAGCAGACCGCCACGCCGACGTGGTAGATGCCGAGGAAGCCGCAGCCAGCGAATGACAGATTCATGTTGCCCTTGTCGCTCCGACTTGGTGACGCGACGACAACACTCGCCGGATCGTTTTCCACGTCGTTCACTTCCTCCTTCCCTGTACCCTGCCTTCTTTTCTCGCTTCCAAGGATCCGCACGAGTCCTTCACGCCCAGAAACGAAGGTTATACGCAACGGGTGTTCCGCGTTATCCGCGAAAAAATCGCGGTCACGATCACGGGATTACGCACACTCTCGTGTGCGAAAAGCGTGAAAGAAAAGCGCGGAGTAAAACGACGTTTTTGTCTCTTCCAAGGAACGCTGTCGATTTCGTGTGTAACGTTAACGTGTCTTCCAAGATGCGCGTTACGTTCGTGCCGACACGCGAGACGACACATGTACCACGACGGCCGATAGTGTACTGTCAACGAGCAACAGCTGTTGGCCGTTCGTTCCCATCTCCCGATTTACCCGAGCGCGTCGACGAAAAACAGAGAGAGCGAGATGATAAGGAAGAAAGGAAAGACGTTTATACACATCACGGGGGACCGACTGCAACAGCGATAACGCTCGCGCGATAACGAGAGAGGCCACGTATGACGTTACGCCGCGCGATTGGCCCGCGCCGGGTGGTGTGGTTCGCCGGCCACGCCTACCACGTGCGGGCGTTCGCAAATACACTCCAGCCAAGTCCGGCCAAGCCAGCCCGAATCCGTGAGAAATTGACCAATCACAGGGGAACATGAGAAGAATAGTCGACTGTGATTGGATTCAATTTTTTATGGCTGAAGGGTTTTTCGGGTGTTTTCGAAATCTATCTTTTGGTACGGTATACATACATATATAAACAATTTTATATATACTTATTAACGTGTAACTCTATATATTAATATAGATGTTTATATAGAGTTACACGTTACACTCTAATTATAATATAGATGTCTGTGATACCCACTGGCAGCATGGAAGCAAGCTAAATAAACTTAGGCCGGTATTCATAGTTATTTAATGCTAGGTGCTAGGTCTACAATGCGAGTCGTAAAGTCGTGAGTCATAAGAATTGACCAATCACAATCGAATTTGAGGAGAATAATCGACTGTGATTGGTCAATTCTTACGACTCACGACTTTACGACTCGCATTGTAGACCTAGCATAAAACCGTCTTAAGTTCAATCTTAAGATGTCATGAACCAATCACAGAGCCGTATTAGCGTTTTAAGACATTTTTGAAGAATAAATACCGGCCTCAGACACAATGAGAAAAATAAGGAATAAGATAAAGAAATAAGGAATAAGGCATGTTGCATCTCACTTTAATGTACGTGTACTGAAGTGAGATGCGACATTCCCTTATTCCTTATTCCTTTGTCTTATTTTTTATTTTTCTAATTGTGTCTGAGCCCTTCCGTGTCTTGAAAAAAAAAAGATCGTCGCTGCACAAAATGCCGAGTATCTATCGGTAATACAGACCGCTGTTTACCGACAGCGAGCTGCAAATAGTGCCGCGAGTGACCACCCTCTCCTCCTATTTCTCCATTTCGCGGACACCCAATAGGGCAGCGATCATGTAATTTTTTCCCCGGAGCGGGGGGAGGGAAAGAATGTAAAAAGTGAAAAGTGTGAAGTGTTCCTGACGTTTCGCGTGCTCCTGACAGTTCGTGCGATCATATATATAACCTGTGTCTTCGATCGACATGGATCGACACGTGATCGCTTTGTGACTCGCGTCGCGAAGTAGGTTCACGCCACGCCAGTTCACCTCAGTTCACGCGGAATCGGAATGAGCGAAGGGCAGCGAAGTGTTTCGCTCGGAGTTACGTGATCGGTGGTGGCCCACGGCACGCAACGACGACGGAGATGTGCGCGCGTCCCCTCGCCCCGCGTTCATAGAGTGGACGCTGCGATTTTGACCATTTTGACGACGCGCAGTAATGTCGCGCGGCTCGCAGACATCCGCCCGATTCTCGTCGGCGCCGGCGGCGTCGCGCCACCAGGACGTCGCGGTCGCGCCGCTGCCGAAGGCCCTGACGGACGAGTCGACGTTGGCGAGGTATTTCCGCGCGGGCAACCAGCGCGGCATCGCCGTGTACCTCGACCAGCTCAAGAGCGACCCGAAGCGGTGCAGGGAGTTCGCCAAGCGGGCCAACTGCCTCGACATCCTCGTCCAGCTTCTGCGCTGCGAGAATCACCGGATCGTCGACCGGAGCCTGAGCATACTCGCGGACGTTTGCATGACCGACGACGTCAGGGAGAAGGTATATGCTCCTTTCGCCTCTACTCCAGGTGTAGGAATCGTTGTTGATGCTTTCTCAATTTGGAGTTGGTTTCCTCCGATTAGAGTCTTATCACGTCTGAATAGGCTTGTCAACGTTGCTTTGTAGATAACATATAAAGAAATATACTCCGAAGCAATATATATTGGCCAATCATTCTATCTAATAATCATAATAGATTGACAGTCATGATACATGTATATCTAACGATCATAATATATGAATGTCTAAGTGCCTTCTGAATATACATGAGGTCTGTTCTTTACAGTTTTTGTATTTGAATTGAGTATATATAATTTAGACGTTGGAGAGAAAGAGAGTAAATTAGAATGTTCATCTGGAAGGAATAGATTTAAGCACTTGACCCATTCCCAGGATTGACGCTGCATGTCACGTGTTTGGAACATATCTCTGAGAAGCGCAAAAATGTTTATTTTCTTTTCACACATCGATTGTCAACAATGCCCAACTTTTCAGTAGTGTCTTGATGACGCTTTGGAAAGCGTCTTGGTGCTATTGAAATTTTTTTTAAACACTTGTAAAAAAATGCT
Source organism: Temnothorax longispinosus (assembly GCF_030848805.1). NCBI lineage: Eukaryota > Metazoa > Arthropoda > Insecta > Hymenoptera > Formicidae > Temnothorax > Temnothorax longispinosus. The sequence continues at coordinate 2,518,289 of NC_092366.1, forward strand.
GTCTTATGTAAAATTTTAGATGAGCTAAAAACCAAATAGAAAGCACACTACGCAACACTACCTATGAAGATACAGTCTTATTTAACATATACAATATTTTATTATTATATTCTTATAATAATAAAAAAAATTCTACTGTGGTATACATGCGAGACATATAAAACTTGCCGGACAGACAACTTATTTGTAAAAGTCATTTTAATTAATAATTATCTTCCATTTCTTCGCTAATATAATAATGCAGTCCGTATTATATGAAATAATTGCCGCCTAAGTTTATCAAGTATATTCTAAGAGATATGTTCTATAAAGCTGCATAATGTCATTTTTTTCTGCGCTCAAAATAAATATATAATTAGAGAGTAGAAGCAAAGGAAACAAGACGAAGAATGCAGGAGGTACAATAGATTAAATATTTCTTTTCGATCCTCATTCTTATTCTATTCAGACGCAGGGTGTAGATATTTTTGCTCTCTATGTTTCACTTACTTCCTTTGGTCTGATATGGTCGTATATCATGCGTGGTAAATGTGAGTGGAAGAACAGGAAGAGAACCTTAGGAGCATTCGACTGATTCATAATATAGACGAGATTAGATTGGGGCAATGCACTATATGGACGAGTGTATAGGAAATGTAACATGAAGTAAAGTTGACAATGTGTAAAAAAAATAAGAGAAATGATATAGAAACATTAGTATATTACTTTATGTTATATTTGTGATAATGCTAATAATAATAATATTAATAAAAATATGTCAGAAGACGTCAAATTAAAATAAATGATAAAACAGAAGATGATAATATAGGATAACAAAAAGTATTTTTTTTTTATTATGTATAAGTTGTGTATAAGTAAATTGTAAAATTTCAGGTAAAGAACAGCAAGATAGGATTCAACGTAGTATTCGTAATAGAAAACCTCGAGTGGAATGCCATGCTGCACTGTCGTGCTTGCAGGCTCGTCAGTAACTTATCGGAATGTAGCTGGCACGCTGAAGAATTATGCAATGCTGGAGTGATGAAAGCACTTGTGACACTCCTAACGTCAAAAACCGACGTTCAAACTTATTGCATGGCTGTCAGAGCTGTAAGGTACAAAATTATTCTCGATTCAATAAATGTAATTTCTCTTTTATGCTATATTTGTTTCAACTGTATTTATTTCATTATAAATTTCACGCATTTTATGTTATAATTATAGATATCTGTTTCAATTATATATTCTATTACATTTGCAGGAATATCTGGAACGTTTACAAAAACATTAGGGAGACGATGGTGGAGTTGGAAATCGTCAAGCTGATTGCTCAATTATTCGTTACGGCCGAAGAGAGGTCCAATGTGGATGCTAAGTACGGCAGACTCGTGGACGCGTGCTTGAAGGCCATGTGTACATTTCTCGACACTTTAGACCCGCGATGCGCACAACAGATGCATGTGAACAAGAACATGTGGGGCTACAAGTGTCTTATGCGTTGCTGTAGCGCGGGCAACAATAAGATGGCTGTTAAATGCCTTTATACTCTCTGTCAGATAGCGGAATGTCGATTAAATCTAGGTATTTCTGGCACGGTCGAGGAGCTCATAGCGTTGATAAATACAGCGGACGCCAACTCCAACCTTCTGTGCAAGGAGATGCTGATTAGCCTGTGTTTGTTTTGTCGAGAAGCAGTAAATCGAGACAAGATCAGGCAGAGCGATGGATTGCAGGTTATCCTGGCACTGTTGAACAAGCCGGAGCACGAACATCACCATCTCAAATTGTTGGAAGCTCTCTCACTGTTCATCCACGACGAAATCGGCCTCGACATTCTGACGAGACACGGCATATTGGAGGTTCTAGTAGCGAAACTGACGAATGTCGTAGCTAAGAACAGTGAAAGGAACAGCGCATCAAGAAAACGTCCCAGCGACTACCTGATCGAGGATTATTACAAGAAACCTTCCAAGTACTCCACTTCGAGGTGAAATAAATTACATAATATGTATATTTAGGATATATAACATCTGAATCTTTTAATCTCTAGGATATATGACATCCGAGTTTATATTGAAATTAACTACATTTAATCACTTTGCAATTCAGATACAGTATGGATTACTACCGCGACGATTGGAGTCCGAGGAGCGCTACAAGTGCCTCCTCCTCGTCGTCACCTAGCACACCGCCCTTGCCACCTTACTTCGACTTGAACGCAGAAATTGATGATCTCGAAGATGACGTTTACAGCCCGGTTTACAGCGATAAAGAATGCGATAACGAAGGTACATTATCTTTCTTTATTACCGTAGACAGATTTTTTTTTTTTTTGCTACATGTGATTTGATCGCAATTAAGATCTTGGACAAAGTATATTCAAGTCATTCGTTTAAATTAAATTAATGCTTCCGCATGTTCTGTTGTAGAGGAAGAAGCTGCTTCCCCTAAGAGCTACAAATCATTAACAACTGTCGAAGCTGATTCCGATTCTTCTTCTCTCAACTCTGAGACATCTTCGGAAACGAATGCTTGTGAATACTATACGTTATTTCTGCTGAGTAGACTGAGTCTCTACGTTAAGCCCATCGACAAATTGGCTGAGTCTACGACCATCAAATCGTTGATGGATTATATAAAATACACAAAAAAGCAAAACGCCCTAAAAAGCACCGCAATCAAAATATTGGCGAGAATCATGGGGTAAGATTTCTCAAATTATAAACTTCGCGTTTACACAATTGTTCCTTTCGCATTTATATTCGTCGTTTTAGAAAGATTTCATTCGCATAACGTTTATATTTTTCTTAATTCACTTTGTCCAGGAACCCGGTGTATTTCATGCCGTTGCTGAAGCAGGGAGTGGTATTTGAAATGCAAACTCTGCCGGAAACGGAAGAATGCACGTCCTATTTGCGCACGGTGGCGGAAACCGGCGGTGCCATCGGGCAGCTATCGTTTATATTGCAGCGCGGCGAAGAGGAGGACAAACTGCTGACCGCGGTATCGATACCGCTTCTCATTAAAACACAGTGTACCCTCAAGTGTTTGCTGAAGAAATGCGGTGGACTGCAACTGATATTCGATCTGCTGGCAGATTCGTCGCATAAGTTACACAAGCGGGCGATCTGGTCAATCTGCCAGTTGGCGAAAGCGCTTGAGATCCATTCGGACGATTACTCGACCACTGAAACGATGACAAAGGTCGGCGAGCTGTGCGATTACCCGAGATTACCTTTCGGCGAGAGAAATCGTACGAAATCACCTGTATCCTCGATGGTGACGTTCGAGCTGGATGACGGCACGACCATTAAGGCTTGCAGGCGAATGCTATGCAAGTGTTCGCCCGTCTTCTCCGTCATGCTGGAGGGTAACTTCAGCGAGTCGAGTAAAAAACGAATACGATTGAGGGACGTGTCGCGCGACGGCCTGAAGACGCTGATACTAGCGGCGAGCGGTGCCGCTAGCATTGTATATACGTTCGAGAATCGAAGCATCGAGTCGCTGCTGGACGCTGTGCTGCTGGCCGACTATTTCCTCATGCCGGACCTGGTAGACACGCTGACTGAGAAATCCTTAAATAAGCTCAATCACGAGAACATCTGTCGAGCTTGGCGTTGGGCCAGGAACCACTACTGTCACGAATTTAGATCTTATTGTGTCAGGAGCTTACTAACCGCGAAAATGTCGTGGAGTGAAACGATGCGGACGTTCCGTGAGTTCTACATCACCAATGCCTTCGACGATTTACTATGCGAGATCAAGGACGAGTTACTATGTGACATCAAGGACATAATCATGGATGTGTTGTGCCAATGTTAAAGACATTGGAAAGACAGTTATCGAATTCGGATCAGTGCAATTATGATGAATAAGGATGATTTTTCGATCTGTACAATAAATCTTCGAAGAATGGGCTCTAAGATAAGAATAGGGTAAACTTGGCTTTTTTATCATTAATTTATGTTGGCTCTAGTCTCCGGAATCTTTTTATGGAAATTCTTTGCATAAGCATGGCGCATTTCTAATGGCGAGATTATTTGATAATTATACAGGACGTCTCTGAAAAAAATAATCTTTTTAATAAAGGTGATAGGGGAGGTGAAGTGGAGTAAAAAATGTTGTAGCAATAATGTCGAAAACGCATAGTTAGTCAGATAAATGTTGATAAGTTTTCAATACGACCACCATTTTTCTTATGCAAAATTCAATTTGTTGCAAAAGTTATTGCTGTATCTCTTGTACATCTGCAACAACAATGTTACTTACAGCAATGATAGAATTCCAAAAATTCTCTTTATTTTTGAATGTATTTGTATAAACTATTCGTCTTATTGCATCTCAAACATAAAAGTCTGAATAAATTATAAAAAGAATCAAGATCGTGTGTTTCAAAACAATGTAAAAAGTTCGAGTCAATAAAATTTAAGAAGATCATGTAATCGAAATGCAGACATAAAATCATATCTGTGATCTGTGAAGTTTATCAGAGTTTAAGTAATGTTATTAATATTAAACATTGATGCGTTTAACAGTTTATTTAACATTTATCTAATAAGATATGCATTTTTGATATTATTAGAGGCATCTTTTTCAGAGACACATATTCTTGTAACTATCGTTAAACATCTCTCGTTACATATATTAATTCTGTACATATGTTAAGATGTTCCAAGCATTTGTACATAATACAGTTAACAAATAGAAATACTTATAAAATCATCATCTTCCATGCATTAATGTTTTTTTGTATTTAAAAATATACAATAAATTCTGTTCATGAAATGTCTCAAAAATATAATTATGTGTATTGTAGATAAAAATCATGAGAACAAACTGCTCTTGTACATTCGCTTTTCTAGATGCATCGCCTATTTTTAAGGGTGTCTCATAAGTAATATACAGTCTTTTTGAGATATCTCTTTTTTAATATGCCAATACAAAGTGCATTTCTCTATTTTTCTTGCATAATATAATTCTTCGTGTAAAAATCTTAATACTCCTGCTATATAAGCCTATTTACAATTTTTATAATAAAATTTATTATGAAATTTTATTTGAATTGACATAAAATAAATTCGTTTGACAGCGAAATATTCTTTCGAACAATGTTAATTCAAGATATTTTTTCACATATTTTATTATAAATATATAAATATTAAACTTAATTTAAACAGAATTACTAAAATACGGGGAATCAAGATGTAATAAATGCACTATGTATATTGGCTTATTAAAAAAATTAGATATCTCGATAACAATCCAGAAATTTTAAGAAAAAAATATACTTATTTTTTTATAAGGAATACGATATTATCGGTTTATACAGGATACCCCCATTAAACACCCTATATATGTGTTTATGAACGCGTATATATATGCATTCGACAAATATAATGAATTATATATATATATACAATTTAATTCCTTACATCGCGTCAATAATAAAATTCTCGTCAGTCGTAATCATTTAACGTCTTCGTTATATTTTTCTGTCAGTCAGCTTCAGTTTGATTGGTTCTGATGGCACGGAGATCAAATGCAAAATCATCTTAATGCTGTCTCGATTTTCGCACTCAATCTTGAAATGTTTAATGAGCTACAAGGAAACAATATACGGTTGTAGTTACGAATTGGAATTAATTGCACGATTGGTGACTCACCTGCGCCAACGTAAGAGACAATTGGGTTTCCGCGAGTCTGCGACCGATGCAGTTCCTCAAGCCTGCCGCGAATGGTACACTGGCACGTGCGTCTTTCACTCCCTGACAGTCGCGTGAATCTTCGGTCACTCTCAGCCACCTTTCTGGCCAGAAGTCGTTAGGCCGTGAAAAATATTTCTCATCGCGGCCGCTCGAATAAAGCGATATGAGAATTAACTCCTAGAAAAAAAAAAGAAAGTCATTTCTTTCAATTAGTTATCTCACCTAACGGCTCGCTCGGCAGAGCGAATGATTTGCAAGTGGGCTAATTTTACGGCGAATCTTTTTTACCCCTTTTGGCACAAAATAACCGCCAATTGTGGCGTCCACCGGCAAGTATCTCGTAAGGAATGGCGCGACGGGATGCAGCCTCAGAGTTTCCTTCCACGTACTCCTTAACAGCATATGTTTTGCAAGTTCCTCCGGTGACAAGTCTTTGATGTCATGGAATAATCGATCTTGCAGCTCGGGGCGACCACTGAGCAATATCAATGCCCATTGCAGGGTAACCGATGTCTAAATAAGCGATCGCAGAATTATAATTTTGCTATACAGAATGTCCCATCGCTTTAATTATTAAAATAATAAGAATATATAATATCAATTTCAAAACAATTAATTTGAAGTTAAAATCGACTTTTTCGCCAACTAAAATAACTTTTGGCTAAAGTTCAATTGTAAATGCCAAATTAGTGATTTCAAATAATTATGCCCCTTCCCCTCCTTACTTAATTTTAGATTTAAATTTGTCTCGTATTATTATACATATATATCTCGTAACTAGTGATACAAACTAGAAGAACTAATAATTCAATTTTAAATAAATTAAGAACGTAGGGAAAGAGGGAGATAAACTCTTTTTCATATAAAGCCTTGTTATATCATTCATTTTAATTCCTTAAAAAATTTGCTTTAAGACGAATAGTGCCTTTTTTCTTTACTCTAAATTTTGATAATTCATAGAACATTCTGAATATATTTATAAATTAAAAAACGTACTGTGTCACCGGCGGCTATGATGAAATCGGTGATGATTCTGTCCACCTTATCGTTGTCAACACCGTTATTCATAATCATTTTCAGAACTCCGTCGCCATCAAGCTGAATTAAATGCGGCACCAGATTCTGCACCTTGTCCAGCACCGTATCGACAGTCTCAACGAACTTGGTCCACACTGGTAATTTGAGCTTCATCGCCAACTTGGGCGGCATCATCGAAAGAGTTGCGGAGTATATGAAAACCCGGTGTAACATCAATGCCACGTACTCTATCTCAGAACGTATTCCCGACCCGCAATCCCGCCATCGCGAACCTATCAGACTCGCCAGCATCACTATGAAGGAAATTGACACGTCGATCAGCATTGTTGTTAATTGCAAATAATCATTTAATCGTTTAATCTTAATTTTACGCAATTGCGAATAATCGTTTAATCATTTAATCATAATTTTACGCAATCGACGAGTGTGCGCGTAGTACACTAATAAATGATATAAATGTTATTTAAGAAAATATATAATTTAATAATTAATAACAGCAAATTAATTGTTGTTAAAAATGTTATCACGCAATCGCTCTCTAAAGTTTACCCTCGATGGACCACTGATACAGTTGATGTTCCAGGTCCGGTATTGTACAGCCGGTTTGGCTGAATGTTTTCCATTTCCTCGCGAGATTTTCAGCAGCTTCCTGGCACGGTACAAGAAAAGTCTTTGGTTGAGGCTTCAGCATCACTTGATTGAGAATTTGCCGATGTTGCCACCACTCTTGTCCGTCCCTATCCCAAAAACCCAACGTTCTTTCGTTATCGAACTGTTTTACGATAAGTCGAATTGTTTCGCTTGAGAGAAAGAGAACTCAGACGAACGATACGTTTGATTAAAAGATTATTTTTAAAAAAATTGAAATTTTTATTTTTCTAAAGCATCTTAAACTTTTTGGATACGTTATTTTGTAATCTCATCTAATATTATTATCTAATTCTATTAGACTTTTTCAGAAGAATAACATACCGATGGGAGAATAACATTGTACATACATGAAGAGCAGACCTCGATACTGCTCTCGGATCTCGTTGTACAGCCTCCAGGCTTCCGGCAAGAAATGCTGCGGCGTGGGGCCCGCGAGATCGATTAATATCTTACGATATTCATCGGGCGAACTGACGAAAACGGCTCGCACCGGTCCAATCCGTTCCCTGAAGACCGGTCCAAGTTCTCGGTGCCTTTTGTCCACGTATTCGTGCAGTTTCTCCGCGCCACCGGCCGATATCAGGGACAGCATCGTGCCGAACAAGGGGAGACCTCGCGGCTCGGGTGGATCCTTTCTCGCCGAAGTGCCAAAATTTCGCGCCAAGTTCCTTACCGAGTCTCGACCGGTGATGTTCCACGAAGGAGGAGCAGTAGCAGCATTGTTCTCGTTCAGTGTTAAAGGTCGTGAATCGAATCCAAATGCTCCGCGCTTGGTGAACGAGACGTTGAAGTCGTCGCGATGGTTCATCGACCTTGCGAATCTCCGTATTGCTCTTCGCGTAGTATGCATCTCTCCAACGACACCGGGTATACAGCAAGACCGAGAGACGAGTGTGCAGCTTCGCTGTCAACGAGAAATCAGATCGTGATCGTATCGAATCTGATACGCGTATACCGATTCAGCGCTTCGCGATTCAGCAATTTTTTCTTCAAGTCGACGAAATTATTACAAGACGAATAATGTATGCAAACGAGAATAAGCAAGTTTTATAAAAATACAGGCAAACGAAAAGAAAACATCGGTTTAACGTACCGCGGCATGTAATTTCATTGTTTTGAAATACATGTAAATACAATACCGCTCTTTGGCGCGTTTAAATAATGTAACATAACACGGTTGAGTTGTCTGTTTCGAACGCTAAACAGGATCTTGTATCCGGAGGATGTATCTGTGGAGGTGGTATCCGGATATCCCACCGATATTTCTTCACCTTTCGTGCTGTCCTAACATAACTCATTATGCGCGCTGAATCAGGAGATAAGAAGCGCAGTTAAGAAAACAGGACGGTATATAAGTAAAATGATATTATGCACGCACGCGCGTTGCGTGTGATTTTAATTTTAAGATTAATTAAAAAAATACAATTTGTCGAGATATTCCACGTCCATGGAACACAGTCTTTATCTCTAAAATATAATTTTTATCTTATACTCAATATGTTTGTGCTATAGAATATCTAATTTCGTTGAAGCAGATGTAAGCTCTCGCTTTGTTTTTCGTATTCGAGTATAGAAAAAAAAATATTTTTTGTTAAAAAAGTAAAGAATTTTTCAATTAAAAACGCGCAATTTTCACTCTAGGATTATTTCTTCTAATAAATAAAAATATTACGATAGAAATGTCAAGCTTAAATTTGAACAGCTAGTACAATACCTCCTTTTTTAAATTTTATCATTTGTAACAAATTATATATTTACATGCGCTCGAATAAGGCCGTATAGTCCATAAAATCATATGTATTATTTTTAACACAGTACAATAATGTACGTAAAGTATGAACAACTTTTTAAGGGAGATAGGAACTGTCTCACGCGAGCGAAGTGTGTGTGATTGCGTCAACGGACCAAATCTCAAAGCGCACTTAACGATAATGCACTATCCTTTTGGTCCAGTGTTTCTCAAATATACGTGTCACATATTCAGTTCGGCAGTTTTAACTTTAAACGATTACGTTCTGCTTCGTCTTTAAAAGTTATACTGTGATCTCGTTCGATTTGCAATCAATCTTTCCTCCATCGCAATATTAGAGTTTATCGATTTATTTAATAAAATTCAATGAAATAAATTGTAATCGAGGCAAACTAAATTCAATCCGCCGGTGAAAAAAGAACAAAACGGTTCGAACCGGTTGGCATTTCAAATAGATCGTTAAGAAGACCTAAATAGTTGTTAGTAACACAATAACATAAAATGTATACACACCAATATTCGTGTTTCGGTTGTAATTAGTTCCTCTTCTTATATCGTTATAGTATATTGGAATTATCGAGCTATTAACATCGCCGCCTTATTACAGAACGTTGTATTTGAAAACTGAGACTTGCGTGACTCCTCCGTGTTCTCTCCTTCGTTATACCCAGTGTCTGGAGGCTCGAACTCCGTACGCGAACTCACGTACGTGCCGGTCTAACAAACTATGCTCGATTCTCCGGGGTCAAACTGTCGAACTCGTCTGGCAAGCATCGCGATCCTCACTCTACCGCGCATGCGGCCTCCTGGTTGCCGGTCGCCCGGCAAACCGGCCGGAAGCGGAGCCGACCGGAAGCGGTGCGGAGCGTAGTCCCGAGCCGATCGAGACGACCTTCTGCCTTCCACGCGAGACTGGATTCACGACAGGCTTGCAGGAGGAGATCGGGTACCGTTATCTGGAACTGCGCCGCCGTTTTATCCCTCGCGCCTCGAATTAGAGGCGCAATCGAATCCGTTCTTCCCAGGTTTCTATATAAGACAATTTAATTATCATTATACGCTAAAGAGCTCAGATTAATTTCATGATATTCGCTATTGAGCAATTTTTTTTTACGGGGAATTATCGTCGTTGACTCGCCGTTAAAATTTTCTTACATCTTTTAAAGGATAAAGACGACCAGGCGCGTTCAAGGCGCGTCTCACCTTCGACGCGGGAAAAAGAAAATAAGAGAATTCTTCTCTCCGAGAAATTTTTAAATCACCCGGGGCAGGCGCCTGCAAATAAGGCACAGAAATCTGAATGTCAAAATAGCTGAGACACGGTCCGTCGAGAGCAGAGAGACAGAACACGTCGATTACATCCCGAGATATGCTAAGTTTATTCAAAGTGAATCGACTAGAGTTTTATGTCGCGCCTAGCTGCGTTCCCGGCCCAGAGATCCTCTAAGATTTCGGATGCATCTGATATATACCTGATAAACAAGGCACCATCTCCACCTTCTTTCCCTTCCTCCTCTTCCTCTTCCATTTCGCGTCTACAAAACAAGCGGGAGTTGTGACACGTTTTAGCTCGATAAATAATCATCTAATGTCCTTTTTGTCGGAGAGTTGAAAAGTCTTCTTACCTTTTGCGACGACGAGGTTTAAACGCCATTCGGCCCTTCCGTTTTCTCCCTTAATTGTCCCTAATTGTCTTTCATTTTGACTTAATCTCCTTCGAGCCTTCGGATAGCTTAAACAAAATCTAAATCTAAATAAATGCGGAATGGGGGGGAGGGAGAAAATAGAGAAGAAAGAAACTGCGGATAAAAAAGAGCGCGACCAAACCTGTTCATCTCGCATCAACAAACAAACCACACATTGACGTTTGCTATTTTCACGTAATTAATCAAACGCGTAATATCACAGTCGTGCATTGTTGAAGGCAAAAGCAGTATTTTTTGCGCGATCGATCTCGGTTCCTTCATCAAGAGCCTCCGTTTTTTTCCAACGGCCGTTCTCCAGCCGGCGAAAACCCGTGAGTTCGCGATTTGAAGTGCGCGGAGTATCGATATCTCCCATCTCGATCGGAGTATCGATATCGCCGCGGCGGGCGCGAGGCGCGAGGTGGCCCTCCCCCCCCCTAGACCCCACTGTTCGTGCCATATGATCCAAATTAATTCTCGCGCGCCGCGCGACACTTTCGGACGCGACGCTCACCGCGACGGCGTTATCGCGGCGTTATCAGACAACGAGGTATCGATCGATCATCTATCAGTCATCGGGTTCGGGTATCGGCGTCAGTCGTCCTTGCCGTTCTCGCGCCGTGATCTTCGCTTCGCGTAATCCCCGGTTCCCCCAGCATTGGTGGCCGAAGCGCCGAGGAACGTCGTCGCGCACCTGCGCGCTGCACCCTCACCTTTATCCTGTTATCCATTTTCTCTCTCTCCATCCGATGCGCGTTCGTCGCGCGTTGCGGGGCGCAGAAAGTGCGAGCGAGTCGTGAAACCGCTACCGTTGACGAGAAGGAGAAAGGGGGAGAGAGAGAGAGAAAGAAAAAGAAAGAGAGAGAGAGATTGAGATCGGACCGGACGATCCCACCTGTGATTTGTAATCTGTAATCTGTGATCTGCTTGTGATCCCCTGCGTCCCGCGATCCGCGATCCCGACGGACGTCGTCGTCTCCAGCCGAGAGCCGAGACCGAATCCCCCCTCCCCCTCCCGACGCGATGGACATCGACGCCGAGACCTGTCTCAAGGACTGGAACGACCTGGCGCAGGACTACAAGGAACTCGAGGTGAGGATCTCGGCCTCGGCCCCCTGTAACAGAACGGGGCCGACGAGGTTAGGTCTCGTTCCCCTCGCGTCACGTCTGCATGATCGCATCGTGATCCGCGGATCGCGGTGCGGTGCCGACCTGGACGGCGGGAAGGAGAGGGAAGGAGAGAAATCCGTGGTTTCGCCGATTTTTCGCAGAGCGTCACGTGACGCTCGCGTGGCCTTGACGATAAAATCGATCACGCGCGAGCGATCTGGCGCCGTGTATTTTTCAGGATTAATTACCGATTCCGATTAACGATGCTGCATTTTAATAGCGAGTGATGTTGCGGAATTTTAATAATAACCGCGATAATTGTAGCGCGCTGCGCGCGCACTCGCAATTATACTTATTCCTCATTATTTTATTTTATGCAATATGACAGTTGTGAAGAAATAAAGCAACATGAATTAGATTAATAAAATAAAAAAATACAGATAATAGAAAAAATACAGTAAGAATAATCAAATGATCATTATCGATTGGTCACGAATCATACTTGAGATCTGTGATCATCGCTCATTAACTGATAATCAAGATATTGGAGGATATCGCTGTTGTGTTCTAAAGAGACATTTTTTATTTGCAGGCACTAAATAGGGAATATCTTTTGAAATTGGAAGAAATTGGTGAGCTGCAAGCAAAATGTGTCAAAGGTATCTCCCACCAGAAATACCGGATGGGTGTAATATCCAAGTCTTTGAAACAGTAAGTTTGCATAGTGTCAGCTTGCATATTTTTCTCAGAAGGATATGCGATGATGTTTAAGAATTTAATTATATTAATTATGCAAGCTAATATATTTTTTTATTAAGTATTTAGAAAAGTACATGGATGGGAATAATTGGAGCATCCGTAATTGTTGAAATTGAAGTATTGTAACCGATAATCTGAATGATTTTTATATTTCCAGGCTGAGCACAAAAGAAGCACGAGAAGACTTGCGGAAATCTATGACGAGGAGGGAACAGCAGCTTAGGGAGATGGAACAAACGCTACCTAAACAAAACGGCGTTTACTTACAAATTATTCTGGGCAGTGTCAATGTCTCCATATTAAATAACAACGACAAGTATGTTACTGTTAAGGATCAAATCTAACGCATCTCGTATCCAGAGTGATTTTATGACGATTGTTTTCAGATTCAAGTACAAAGACGAATATGAGAAATTTAAACTAGTGCTATCGGTAATTGGATTCGTACTCTCTGTATTAAATCTATTTACCAACATAAGGTGAGATACTATTATCCGTTTAATTCATTATGATCAATATTGCATTTTCTATCTATAAAAAAATATATGATTATAGATATATATTCTTCGTTCTTATATTATAACTTATATTACTACATTTAGTAGTAATATAAGTATTCTTGTTTATTATACGAAAATTTATATACCTTTTTATAACCTTTATTGGGTTTCTTTTTTCAGGACCTTAGAACTTAGTTTCATGTTTCTCCTCGTCTGGTACTATTGCACGTTAACGATAAGAGAAAGTATACTCAAAGTGAACGGATCAAAAATTAAGGGCTGGTGGAGATTCCATCATTTCCTCTCGACAGTGATATCTGCTGTTCTACTAGTCTGGCCAAACACGGGACCGTGGTACCAGTTTCGCCGCCAGTTTATGTGGTTCAACGTGTATATCAGTAAGTGTTGTATAAATTTTTAGCAAAATCTATCAAATCCATCTTGGTAAAAAATCTACCAAGTAAATTGTTTGTATCTAGAATTTTAATGTAACTTACAACATTATTTTATTCTTAACTGCGTGTAATAGCTAAACTTTTAACTAACTCTGATACACTCATTTTTCAGGTGTAGTTCAGTACTTGCAATTTCGGTACCAACGCGGCGTTTTGTACCGGTTAAAAGCGCTGGGCGAGAGAGACAATATGGATATCACCATCGAGGGATTCCATTCATGGATGTGGCGCGGTCTCTCGTTTCTGCTGCCGTTCCTCTTCGCCGGTTATTTCTTTCAGCTTTATAACGCGTACACGCTATACGAATTATCGTACCATCCAGAGGCGACGTGGCATGTATCGGTGCTCAGCGCCATGTTCCTCTTACTATTTGTGGGAAACTCGGCCACCACCATCATGGTAATCCCGCAGAAGCTCGTCAAGGAACGCGTCAAGGAGCATCTGTTCGCGTCTAAGCCCGTTCGCAGAAAGGAGGGAAGCGCGCACGATAAGGACAATAAAGATGAAAAGAGTGAGTGAAGGAAAGACGTTGAGTACTTCTGGCCTTTCTGGTGAAATCAAGGCTCGGCTGGATTATGAGAATAAATTAGGAAGAATTGTAAAGGAGAAGACTACGCTATAAAATGGTGTTGGTGCTGGCTCTAAAATATAACGAACCGTACTTTGTTGCGTTGAGCAAAGGTGAATTAATAACACATACATACACACATATATACAACGTGAGTGACTGATCACAAATAAAGAAGTTTTTATTTACTATACTCTTGGATAAAGTCCATTGTCAAGTGCTTTCGAGAATGTTCTTTGTACTCTCAACCGTCCTGAAATAAACTTGCCTAATTCCAACAATAGGCTTCTCAACGAATTTCAGTCAATTTTTTTTAATAGGAGACAATATATAAAAGTATTTAATTAATTGTCTATTATTATTTTTTAAAATTAAGTGATAGGCAGGAACCAGTTAAATCTATTTCAAATCAGTTGAACGCTATAACTCAAAATTTTTTGTCTTTTATTCTCTTTTGTGAAAAATGTCCCTTATTTTAAATCTTTAAATTATTTAAGCATCAGTTGACGTCTCGAGAGTTTCGATTGGAGAAAAATTGATTCCAGATTAATCAAACAATCGTTGCAATTTATTCTATTTTATTCCGGAACACCTTGCATATGATTCTCGCTCGGATTATAATCATACCAAACGCATTTATTTTTGATTGAATTAATAAAATGTGATATCGAACCATAGTTCGATCATGACAAGCAATATGACGCGTAAATATTGACGTATTGACGCCATGTGTTTGATAAGAGGCCAGTTAATCTATTTCCGGGGAATTTATATGTATATATATACACGTACACATACACGACACACGATGCATATGTACAGGCTGTTTCTTAAAGTCTACTAGTGAAATTGAGTGAAATTATGCTCACATTTGATGAAATACTCTGTATACACACATATACATCTAAATTACGTAGTCATTCTATATGCAGATATACATAAATATACATATTATATAAGTACCTATACATATGCGATATCGCGTTTACGAGATATCACATAAAGGACACGATTCGTGTATCATGTATAATCATGTATAATTATGATATACTTTGCACCACATGTATTTATTGAAATGTATTTACTCATGTGTAAATAAAAGCGTACCGAGCCTAATCCTACAACGAGAACTTTCAGTTGAGAATTACTTACGCACCGAGTCGCTAATCTAAGTTTTTTTTTCTTTAACACAAATTTCTCTTTCTTTTTCACACTTCTATTCCGTCCACGTCGCACGTAAGCGTGAAAACGCATCTTGTGCCGGGTTCTCTTGAACCCCGCGAGAGAATATATACTTTACTGTATGCATAATTTATAACAATGGAATTATGTAAAACATACACAAATTGTGTATATATATTGCATATATTTATAACAATCTCTGTATGTAATACAATTTTTGTGATGCATTGTTTGGACACAGCCGCGCATTTTATTATAATTAATAATTAATATATCTTTTTTGACGAATTAAGGAACCGAGTAGTGTGTGCACATCTTAATGAATTGATTTAATTAAAAAATTCTCAATTTCCCATTTCCTTTTTCAATATAATTTTAGATATAATCTCAACTTTGTCTGAAAAAAAAAAATTCCAAAGATGCTATTTCTATCAAGGTGATAAAGATATGCGATCGATGAATCAATAAATGATATGTCAACTTCTAGGTCCACCAAGTTTAAAGTATATTGAGTGATCCAAACGGAAAGGAGGAGACGGTATAGTACAGAGTAAGACCGGTGAGATGGAGAACCGGCTACGTCACTGTCTGGAAAAGCAATAGTTTAGTCATTGCGATCTACGACGCTTAGGTAAGCCCATCCAGTTCGCTTATCGACGTTCGCCACGAGCGTACACGTCCGCCTGAACTTTGCACATCCTATTATATCCCGTACTGTCTGTGACATTCAGGTGAACAGGTGTGCATTCAGCAGCCGAGATGCCGGTGAGAATCAATTGGCCCATGCTGACGGCGACGGTCTTCCCTAACATTGGCGGCTTGGTCGGCGGCTATGTCACCAGGAATAATATGATTTGGTACGAGGTGAGGATCACACCGCAAATGCGTCGCATAGAGATCACCTCATTGTCGCGAGATGTTGCGCGATATAAGAAATGAAGAGACCGCTATCCCGATTGGGAGAATATTACGTCGTTATGCGCTTTTTCTGCGGAATCTAATTATAAACTCGCGAAAGCGTTTGCAGGCGAAGGTCGCCTGATATGCGCGAATCGCTCTTATATCGATTCGCGAAGTAATGTGGTGCTACCTTGCTTTTAGAATTAAAATCGGGACTTGTGCCTCGTGTACTCTGTAACGAGAATTGTTACTGCAATATTATTTATAATTACTTGCATTTATATTTCTTTATATAATCTGATATTTATAGTTATAATAGTTTGTAATTACAATCTTAATTTTATGGTCATATATAATAAATATATATTATGCATTATTTATATTTAGAAATGATATACTTATACTGCACGTATATTCATTTAATTTTTCGCACAATTGAATGTTATCTATAACCGTCATCATAAGCTTAGAGTTACGTAATATTTATCTCTTGATAGATTACAGTTCGTAACGTGCGATACATAAATGCAAACTCCAAAAAACGGATAAAATGTACTTGTCTGAAGAGCCAGTAATTCTAGCAAATAATCACAATCCCGCGAATCTGTAATTATATCTATCAATTCGATTATTTTCTTTAGGAATTCGTAGTCCTTATACAACCTCTCGTCCAAAAAAGGAATACATTATATCTTTTCTCGCGGATGACGTGTTCTTCTATTATCTCGATGTCTTTTCTTCTATATGATCTTCATAAATATGTACAGTCTTTCAAAAAAAGAACTACGAACTTTTGAGGCTTACATCCGCCTATAAATAAAAGATTTGTATTATAATAAACGTGTATCCTAAAGTTTACATTTATTATGAGATACAAATAAGGTGATAGAAATTCAGTCATATAGGATTCGTCTTATTGACAATTTAAATGCAACTTTGATTTGTTTAACGGATTGCGCGATGTAATAAATGAAGATAGAATGACTATGAATATCGATCGCCAATGACGAGTATTCAAACAATGATTCAAACAGAGATATGTGAATCACTACAAAAACTTAGTAATGATATACGACTGCAAATCTGTAATTAATTATGCTTATGTAATCGGTGATTGAGGGCAGTCTGTGATTATTACCGTCCGTGAGTATCATTTTAAAGGATACGTAAGAAAAAGATAGGTTGTTTCTTTAAATATTCAAGAGAAAAAGTCTCGTGCTGTTTCTCTCGGATATTTATCTCGCAAAGTAAGCGTCGATACGTTATCTCGGGATGCTTTTATTTCGCTTACACAAAATCTCTTTTCGTGTGAGAGAAAGAGAAAGAGGACTTAACTTAAAGAGCGGCCAAGCAGCACTTCTACCTACCGTCAATCGCGGAAATGCTCAAGTGTTTTACAATAAATTACACCTTACCGCGCTAGTGATATAACATGTAATATATCGCTTTTGTACGTATAGATGTGTCCGCCGCGCGCTTTAATCCGTTTCACCCTCGTTCCAGTCGTTGAAAAAATCGAAATGTATCCCGCCGAATTGGGTATTCGCACCCGTGTGGACCACCCTCTACTGTACAATGGGTTACTCGTCGTACCTCGTGTGGCGAGACGGAGGTGGCTTCGAGGGAGCGGCCGTACCGCTCAGCCTTTACGGCCTCAATCTCGCCCTCAACTGGTCGTGGTCGCCGCTATTCTTCGGGGCTCACAACATAAAATGGGTATTACATCGGATTTTACATGCACATACACACGCGCGCATTACGTTAATCGTAAATCTCTGGGACTGTTCGAGTGTTTTCCGTATAATTTTATCTTCATAATTATTTATTACTCAAATAATTATTGCTACTGGAAGATATCTATACTCAAGATAGATCTTTTTGAGATTCGCAACACTTAAGATTAATCCTAATTATTCGCGAATAAATATGACTAGTAAAAAAAAAAAGAAATAGAAAAACTAGAAATTAATTTTCTTTTCAGTTTCAATGATAATTACGAAGAAGAGAGCATGTATTTTTTCAAGCCGACTTAAATCTATATTTCTAAAAATAAAGATTACATATAATCAACAGAACATTATTATAAGAATATCTTTGTATACATAATCTTCATCTTTTAAAATATGACATAGTTTCTTTTTAATTAAGACGATCTAGAAAAAAAAACAAGCTATTATATCAATGCCCGAATCGCTCGAACGATCCCTGAATCTTACAGTGATTTTAGACCGAAGCGAGTTTAGGGATTACTTTGGATGCGATTAGATCCAACTTTTGTGAACTCACGTTCGGTTAGAATCGCGTTTTATTGATTTTATTAGAAAACCTAATAAAAAATAAGTTTTTTGTAATTATTTTCTAGTATACTTTCAAGATAAATTCCTAAAACAAGAACGGATCAAGCATGTGTGTTTCATATAAAATTCTGATATAGTTTTATAGATCATTTTTGCATTAATCAGAGTGTGGCGTCGTTAAGCGCTTTCGGAGCAATCCTACGTAATTCCGCTTCGGTCGAAAATGTTACTAAGACTATCGTTTTACATTCGTGCACAGGCTCTCTACGAAGTTGCGGCGTTGTGGGTCAGCACGGCAGCGGTCGGGGTCGTGTTCTACCACGTTAATCCCGCTGCCGGCTATCTCATCATCCCCTACGTCGTGTGGAACTCTTTCGCCGCGGCGTTCAATTACATGCTCTACCGGGATAACAAACAGCTTCCCGCCGTTGAAAAAGTCGAGGGAAAGAAGAATTAAGCTTATTTACATACAAAACGAATAGAGAAAGGGGAGAAATAGACACAAAAACACGGCGGTGCCAGGTGAATGTTCGCTTAGAAAGACAGCTTTTGTCAAAAGAGCATTCCTCACGAGACTAATGCTAATGGTGGGCTTAACGAGTACTTTGAGTATATAAAAATCGAGTATTCGTATTTATCTCTGTTAAAGATATTTTGTGAAAGTGATAAAAAGAATATCGCTGCAAAGTATTCCTATCAGAATCTATTACGTTTTTCTTACTTATATCAATACAGCATATTGAATGGAATACTTTGTAGCAAAATTCTTTTTTCTTTCTCAGTAAAAATTTATTGCATAAAAAAAGATGACGTGCGAAAATACTCGTTATTCAAAGTTATTGAAAAACTTGATATTCTTGCATTGACGTGACAAGCTTATCGCGATTGGCTGTTCTATTTAATCTTAAAAAATTGAGATAATTGAGTGCCCATTATTAACTATTTAACTTTCGTACAATCGCCATTATCATTATTGATCACTTCAGTCATTTGTTCGACGAACGTCGGGTTCGACGAGACGTGCCTTTGCATTGAACGCACAACGCCGTTAGTATACACATGTTTATTGATCGATATACGAAACAAAGATTAGTTAATCGACCACGTGTACGTACATTATACAATGTAATATCTTAATTATACCAAGCTTTAATAAATCATATAAAGTAACCTGGGGACAGGATGGATGGGGACAGATGGTGTGGACAGGAAACTTTCACTTTCTTCTGTCTATCCTATTCCGTGTGGAACTACGGAGCCTTCTTTTGAATTAATTAACCTTGATAAAATAATGTCAGCCGCGAATTCGGAGAACTCCCGCCTCCGTTTAGAGCTGTGGCATCAATCACGCCTTTTGTACAGAATAGGGCAGAATATATTACACAAGAGCGATATCGAGTATGATGGTACAGGCGGCTGCTCGGGCGGGATCTCTTTTAGGCGGCTGTTGCCGCCGCATTCAGCTGCCGTGTTTCACAAGCGCTACGTGGGTTCGGTTGCGTAGATGTAGCCTTGCTGTTGTAGCACGTAAAGCCGCTTCTCTACTGCCTCTTTGTCTGAAATTAAATGACAAACCGTGATCACTATGAACAATAGAATCGAGGAAAGATTATTTTGGTGAGATCTAATTTTATTTTAAATTATAAATAAGTGAAAAGAGATTTAATAAGTACTTGTTATTTATTACATAATGTGTAAAAAGGTACTGCAATTGGATAAATTATTAAATTGGTAAATAAAGATTAAGTTGATGCGCAAATGTGTTTTCATGTAAAAATAAGATCTCAAGTATAAGCTGAAAAAGAAATCACATAAATGATGAGAAATAGTAGAGATGATATTTTTACTATTATCAAACATATCTTTTCCAAATCTTTCAAAATTGTAAAAAAAATAGATTTTTTTACGATTTCGACGAAAATTCAATCAGCGTGGAGACAAAACATACATTTGATAAGTAGAGCTCGATCCTGGCTATGGCTGACATGCTGCGCTAACGAATGCAATAATATCTGCGCCGTGTGATATCGCTGGAAACATTCGCCGCCTTTTCCAAACAGCTCGTCCAATGCCGCTGATTGACACTGTAAAAGTATAATCACATCAAATACTTACAATCGTTTGTTAATTGTCAAAAACATAACGTATATTGAGGTATACTGTATAAAGAAATTAGAGGTAATAAGCGCAATTAAGAAAATATAAAATTATTTCGGTACCATGTGAATCGCATGATTGTACAGTATCTTGTCCGCTGTAGCTCCTGTTTGACGAAGAAGGCCCACGCTATTCAGTTGCTTGCATTCCATCAAACACAACTTAAATTTCTCGTTCATGGTACTGACAACTGCAATATTAAAAGAGAACAATTTTATTTAAATACAGTTTATATGTAACTCATACACCAACTTTAAATTTAATAAACAAATCACATACATTTTAAATGGTACTTATCGCAAAGAAATTTGTTCTTAGTGAGAATATAGAAACTTAATATATTTCGGAATTGTAGTTTCACAAACGGTGAAACGCAGAATACACTTTGTGAATTATACTTCGTGGGATAGAAATAACAAAATTTTGCGTCGCGTTCAATTTTATATTACTTTAAAACAAAATTGTAATATTTCTAGGATTTTTTTAGAATTTTAAATATTCTAGGATTTAGGATCTGTTTTAAAATCCAGGGTTCTAAATCCTAAAATTGAAAATTTGAAGTTTTTAAATTCAGAATTTTTAGAATTTGTGAATGTATGTGATCTGTTGTTAGATATCAGATAAAAATAAGGATAGAAACAAACTACAACGACAAATGGCGATAAGATTCCGGTCAAATGTTTAGCAAGCTTGAAAAATATGAATCTGTTAAACTCGCATAAATACTACGATAATCTACTACGGGAATCATTTACCTTCCTTCACGGTGGCTGTCGGTTGCAGCCTTCCGGCTTTGAGTTCCTGAGTGGCCAGATTCAGGCCGGAGCTGAGCCACTGAAGGGCTCGTACCAGAAGGATGACCTGCTCGGCGCGTTTCCTGGTGGCCGCATTACCAGCCTGTTCGATGCTGCCGAGAGGCGCCGGTTGCTCGATATTGCCGAGCGGGCCAGCCCTGGATCTGGCAACTTCGCATACACATTCGCACAATGCCACGACGAAATTCAACTTGGCCAGGATCTCGTTGTGCTCACGCTCCATTATCGTCTCCTCCGGTAGCTCCGGCGCGATAAACGTTAATGGACGATCATCGATTGTCGTCGGTGGTATATCCGGAAAGAGACTTTGGAAACTACCGGCTTCTACAGACGAAATAAATAATTGACAGAATTATTAAAAGATTTAGACAGTTTTTTTTTCTAACAAAATGTATTTATCTAATGTAATGTATTTACTAGGAACAAAATGTCAACTGAAGTGATGATTAGAAATTATCAGATTATGAATCGGTGGTTATTGAGTGGTACTGAGATATAATATTCTGCACATCTCAATACGTTGCTCCAGCCAACGAGATTTTTATAAAAATGGTTTTATAAAAGTATTACCAGATATTTCTGGAAGGGTGACGGCCCTAGTGCCGAAGGGTATGACAGGCGAATGCCTAAGAGTGTTGTTGTTATCTTGAAAAGCTCGCGAGGTGGGCGAGCCAAGTACCGCTAGCGGACCTGTGAGCAATGGCGAGGATGCGCTGTTATTACCCGTGGAACGGCGCAACGGTGAGGTTCCGCTCGGCGTGTGCGAGTGTCTAGCTACAGGGCTGACCTGCCAGGTGTTAGGCGGCGGCGGAGTCTCACTCAACCTAATTTTTGATAAATTTGATAAATTAGTTTTATTCGATTGCTTTATTTCACTTTTTTTTATTATTTCCACATAGGAATGTCCCAAGAACCTAGACCTTTAATAAAAAAAAAAAAAAAAAAAGTTTCAATAAATTATTCTTACAAATGAATAATTCGATACAATTTTTAAAACAAATAGCAATTCGAGATTAATAGACTGTTAATTGTTACACCATAGATCTGATTGATTTGTTCTATTGACAGTTGCAAAGCGAAAAACTTAGGTAAATTAAGATTTTTTAATAAAATTCTATTAAAATTATAATATATGATTATTTCGATTAATAAAATTACTTCTCTTTTTTCCTCTCTTTCGAAATCTTTAATTTTATTCTAATTTGAGAAAAGAATCAGTGTAAAAAGACCCCACATAACTTATATGAAAAAAATGTTTTCGGTCAATTTGCTTGGATTTGTGATATGTTGTATTTTTATATCCCAATGAAGAGTCTCAAATTTTATCAACTTTCTATGATTAGTCTCTTATAGGCATTTGAAAATATCCTACACAAGAACCGTTTGTATGTTTATATACACGAGCTTTGCCGGCAAAATATTCATGAACATTCACACACAGATGCAGGAAGAGGCACACAAGTGCAAACTCGTGTATACAAACGTACGAATAGTTCTTGTGTAGATTTTCAAATAGAGATTATAATTCAGAAACTAATCATAAAAAGTTTATGAAATTTGAGACTTTTCATCGGGGACACAAAAACTACAACATATTACAAATCCAAGGAAATTGACCGAAAACGTTCTTTTCACATAAATCGTGCAAAGTCCTTTATGATTTTAATTATTTAGAAACTCGCAAAGAGTAAGAAAAAATTGTCTTTGACTCGACTGTTCGAGGACATGCTTTACATGCCGTACCTTCTGCCGGGCGGAGTGCCGATGACAAACTGCACGCTAGGCGGACTGAGAGAACCGATGTCCGGTGGGTGACTTCTGTGGGAATCCACACTGCGTTTCATGCTGATCGGTTGTGAGCGGGGCACGACGCTACTGCCAGAACGGGCGGCATTCGTCAAGGGAGATTGGGGTTGCTGAGCCGCTGTATTTCGTTGACATGGAACGGGAATCGGCTCAGAAATCGGCAGGTAGCATGGTCTGGGTGGACTGATGGCTTCCCTGCTCGTCTGTCTGGTATACCTAGTGAATAATTATAGAAAAACAAAAATAAACACAATAATGTGAAATTAATTATAATTGGTCTAATATTTAAAAAGTTTGCAATTCTATTTAAGTTATATAAATTGATATATTTAAAAAAATAATAAAATGTCACGTACTCGCCCAATTTCGATAAGCACGGCCGGGGTGGACTGACAGCTTCTCTACTCACTTGTTTGGTATACCTGGAAAATAATCAGATAAATATTCAAGCATTCTAATAAAAATATTTTATATCTAAATAACAAAGGAAACATAAAGATATGAAAATATTTAAAGATTAGAAATTCAACTTTGTACAGGGTATTTTATCCAATTCCCCTTGATTAAATTATTATTAAAACTTTTTCATAACTTTTACTAATATATTCTTTCGTTTCTTTCAGATCATCACTTATTATGCACTTACTTGACTGGCGGATTATTGTCAGTATCGCTACTGATGTCGCTCGGCACAAGGACAAAGTCATCCTCGGGACTGGAGCAAGGAGTCTCCGTCGTTTCGGGCTCCGATCTGTTGACAATCGGCGTTCCTTCCTCGATCGGAATCGCCATTGTCCCCGGCGATGCCGGCAGTTCGGTAGGCACAGGGCTTGGACTCGGACTCTCTCGGACACCCGTGAGGAACGGGTGACCAAAGAACTGGTCGAAATCCATGCGGTCAGTCGCTTCGCGCCTCAACAGGCCCATTAAAAGATTCGTTAGCTCCGGTGATGTTCCAGGAGGTATACTAAAAAAGAACGAGACACATCCACATGATATTCTTTCTCTTTTATATTATTTTCTAATATAAATTTATTCTTAATATAAAATAAAAAATTAAGAATTTCGAGAAAAGCTAGATTAAAAAATTAAAGAAAAGAAAAAAGCCAGTACAAAATATACATAGTGGCGTAATAAAAAAATCCAGAAAAATATAAAGAATCCGCTATTTTATAAAGAAACATTTCTTAATTATATATATATTATATAAAATTTAGATCTTTTTCCTTCCAATTCTAATATAAATTCAATATACTAACATAAAAGAGAATAAAGCTTCTATTAAACATTACATATTTCTGTACCTAGGAACAAGATTAACAGTGTTCTCGTAGATCGACTTGAGTGCATGAGGATTATTTGCGGGATGCGGTGCCTTCCCGGTGAGACATTGGTATAATATCGTGCCAACCGACCACAGATCCGCCTTAGCGTCATATTGAAGAGACATAATGACTTCGGGCGCCATGTACATCGGCGATCCACACAAAGTCGCAGCCATTACGCCTTCCTGCAGGAACCTAGCAAAACCAAAATCCGCTGAAACAAAAAAAAACGCATTAATATTGTATAGATTCTTGTAACGGCTGATGCCGCACGGCCCGATCACGTGTAAGTAGCGTGTGCGAATTGTCGAACAGGTGGGAAATCGCCGAACCGCGGTATCCGAGACCGCGGCGAATATTCAATGTCGCTCTAACAACCGCCGAATAAATATATCGATCGCTCTGAGTCGCCCGGTTATTAACGGTTTTACTTATTGTATCGTATTGCATTATATATTATAAAATTGAACGTGGAGTGTATCCTAGAAATGTTCGTAATCCGAAGGGCATGAACAATATGAACAATTATAAATTGATAAGTGCCCGACGTTTGAGGTACGCGCGACCGGTGTGCGCATCGCGCTCGACGCTGTATTCCTATCCAGAATAAATTATTGTTACCAGCATTTTTGCATTTGTACGTTCAATGGTACAACAAATATCATTTATTAATAGAAAAGTTAATATCAAACTAAAAAAAAGAGTCAAACCTAGTAAAGATACGGAAATGCTCTTACCTATTTTTAATGTTATTTCATGTGGCTGTGGACAGGTTTTACCACAGTTGTGATTCAACAGGATATTCTGCGGCTTGAGATCCCTGTGGACTATCCCTTTGGCGTGCAGTACCTTCATCGCGCGAACCAACTGCTTGAGGAACAGCCTGATGGTATCCTCAGAAAGAGTACCTTTCGCTATCAGAAAGATACAAATTATTATTTATACATAAAACCTATTCGTCCTATAACACATTAAAGTTTGATATTTGAAGCTTTCGCGGTTGAAGCCGCATGAATTTTTTATTTAATCAGAGAAAAGTAACCTGATACGGTATCAGGTTGCTTTTCCTCGACTGAAATACTCCCAAAATGTTGGAATCAAATAAAAAATTCACGCGGCTCCAACCCAGAAGCCAATGCATTAAAGTTTCATTAATTGTCTTTTTTCACTTGATTTAGTTATCATGCGCAATTTTTGTTGTTGCAAAAGTTGCGTGTGCTCACCATTTAAATAATCTCCCAAATCTCCACCGTTGCAATATTCCATAACCAGGAAGACATTATGATTAGACTCCTGCATCAAGAAAATATTAATTATAATATTTTTCATATTATATACTCTCGAGTATATATTATGACAGAGATTTTATAAATGTGACAGTCTCACCTTACAATCGTATAGCGCGACAACATTCTCATGATGTAGTTTAGTCAATGCCTGTAAAACAAAGCACAATTTTCCTATAATATATAATAAAAATATGCAATATTTATAGCAAAAACATATTTTTTAATATTTGTTAATAACATTTCTTTTCTTTCCTCTCCTTTTTATTTATGAAATTTCTAAAATCTGTCACGAGCACAAAGGGCGCACCTTTAAAATTTTGATCTCCTTTTTCAGCAAGTCTTGCGATTTTGCCAAAGTCTTCTTTGTGATACTCTTGATAGCCACTACTAAATTTGGTTTCTGCAAAATACAAAGCAGCTAGATATAATTATTGACTCGGTATTAATATAGTAAAAACTAAATTCCATAATAAAGCAAAGTAATTTGAATTAATTTAAAAACAGATTAATTCAAATTAAATTAAAAAAATGTCAAAGTGCAGATTTCTCTCGAAGCTAAAAATTCGTTTAATAGACATCATGTTATCTTACGAAAGACGAGACAACATTTCACAAAGAAATCTCAAACAAGCGAGTTCTTTTTTTTATATTAAAAATCTCAGAATCTCATAATGGGAGCTTTCCAGTAAGCGACACAAATCGACAAGTGTTGTTTTGTCTTTGGGAGCTTTCCAGCAAGCGACACAAGTCCACACAAGTCGTTTTATCTTTATCACTCATTGCCATAAAAGAAAGATACAATGACATCTGTCGACTTGTGTCACCTGCTGGAAAGCTCTCTATAAACATTAGATTCATATTAGAAGTAACCGAGTTCTATTAAAAAACAAACTCCTTATTTATTCTAGTGAGTATTACGCTACGATATCTATCTTGATAAAGTTTGACAAAGAAGTTTCAGAAACCTGTAAGATCCTACTGGAACAATGGAATCTTCACAAAGAAATAGATTTAACATATATTAAAGGAAAACGCACATATATACATATATGTACGTTTTTCTATCGAAATACATATAGATATATATATGTATACATATATAGATATATCTATATATATACTTATATATATATATATATATATATCTTCCCTACATATCTATATGTACATCAGGCAACTTGTAATTTTGACCAATCAATCCTCGTTCGCGAGACAGGCACGCGAGGCGTGGATCAGGAACGGGATGGTGCTCACTTTGCGATGCCTGCCCCTGAAGACCACGGCGAAGGCGCCGGTGCCGATCAGGTCCTTGGGATTGTACTCGTAGTCGCCGAGGATCTCCATCTCTCTGGTCCGACGGGCGGTCTCTACCGACGTGCTGGGCTCCGCGGTTTACCAACAACACGAGGACGCATCGCCCGCGATCGGGGATCGATGATGATAACGTCGGCCCCCCGCCGCCGTCGTCGTCTGCTCCAAAATGACACGACGTTGTCAAATGTCACGCAGTCACAGCTGCCCGTCCCCTCCGCCCCGAAGCGGATCTACATCTCGTCCATCATTGTCCTCAATCGTGGCGTCGCGTCGAATTACCGCTGTCCGCAGTCCGCCCCGCCGACCGTTAAGAAACAACACGACACGTCCGTGGCGAGGAGCGGAAGGGGCGACGGGCACGTCCGAAAACACAGGAACACCCCGCGGAGAGGGGACACCTACTCCCCGCCGATGTGTTAACGCGTCGCACGCACCGCCGCTCCACCTCGGCGTTGACGCAATCGGTCCGACGGCCGGGGGACGGGACGTCGGACATCGTCGCGAACAGTCGCGAATGGCGCGACGATCGCCCGCGCGCATCAAGTCGCTGAAGAATGGAATCCCTCAAGCAAGATATCCTTGCATCTTGGACATTCTTCAGATAATTTTTTAGATAACTCTTCAGATAATACTTCAGATAATTTTTCAGATGATTTTTCACCCGTCGTATATGTTTCAGACTGAACTCTGAAGAAATTTAAATTTATATTAATTTTACCATCATTTATATATTTTTCAGATTATATAATAATATCTGTATGAGCTCTCTATTGAATTAAATTTACTTTTTTATTAATAAACCGCATAGATACCAAACCAACTTGAACGTTTTTGAAAAGCCCCGATTGCCCCACGTTGCCAATCAATGGCCGCGTCAGCACAAGTTGAGTGCTATCAACACTCCGTGATGGTGTCTAAAGAGAGCATCATGTCGCTGCTATGAGCGGTTGGTCTGAACGCCCATTATCAGGCTCCGATGGGCTATGAGATTGGGCGCGTTCAGCAGACACAGCAGTTGCACAACTGTTGAGTTCGTCTTATCAACCCTCCGCGCTGATTGGTTGGTTCTAAAAGTAAGAGCCAATCACGTTCGACTAAGCGGCTTGGTCTGCTGAACGCGACCAAAAGTGATCAAACGAGAAGCTTGCAGTCCAATTTTATATTCAAAATCGTCTTATAAACACTTATCTTAATACTCTATTTAATACTCTTAATTAATTTCAATTAATTTTAATATTTTAATTTGTCTATTCTATATTATAGGAGTCTGGCCGTCTTCATTAGCACCTTCGCCATGGCCGAACGTCACGGGGCGAAGATTGGCGAAGATCGGCGAGGGAGGCCGAGGGCCCGAGAGTCGCACGCAACGGTCCCAGGAAGGGCGCTCGCTTCGTGCGCGACAGTTCGATTCTCTTCCCTCCGGGCGTTCCGTTTTCGCTACGCGTCGTCGTTCGCGCGCGGCGACAAGTCGCCGGGCCCCCCTGCGGCAACGTGTGATCGGCTTCCTGCCCGGACGAGCGAACAGGTAAAACGAGCCGCCGTCGCGGAGTCGCGGCAAGGAGCATGCACGGGGCTCCGTTCGAACGAGTTCGCGATTTGCGCAGCGCCGCGCGGCCGGATCGATAATTGATTACTGTGTGCGTTACTCT
The DNA here is from genome assembly GCF_030848805.1 of Temnothorax longispinosus. Taxonomy (NCBI): domain Eukaryota; kingdom Metazoa; phylum Arthropoda; class Insecta; order Hymenoptera; family Formicidae; genus Temnothorax; species Temnothorax longispinosus. Next base: position 2,547,223 of record NC_092366.1, read on the forward strand.
AACCTAGGTGCTCCGTCAATCCGTTGGATTATTAAATGCCCGCGCGCGCGTATACGCTAGTATACGCGGCGTGCACGTGTACGTGTCGTGACCCGATATCGCGATAATCGTCGCCGTCACGAGACACGAGGGTGTCCGTCGACGTAAACTCAATCCGACGCGCAGTGCTCTTTTTCTCCCCCCTCCTCCCCCCGTGATCCGGATGGCGGTGCGATCCTCGGCGATTTACCTGCTGGCGAACATTTGACCTCGGAGCGGGCTCGTAGACAGTATTTGTACGATAAACGATCACGTAAATGGGGTTTGAAGCTTCACGATTGATATAACGATTGATAATTATGTAGAGCAGTTTGTAATGATGATGACTGATCTTCTTGTACCGTTCGTTTTTCTTCTTTTTTTTCTATCCAATTTCTAATTATACATACACTTATTTCAAGTGCATAAAGTACAACATGGTGCAGTTACAAGGAATGGGTCTTGGAGTAGGACTCATCGTTTCTCACTTCTTCTTGGATTTGTGTTTGAGATTTCTCCGTGATGTGTATTTCAATCCAGCAAAACGATCGCAATCTACTTGAGCAATTAGGCAAACGAAGAAACAGACTCATTGTCAGAGATTAATTTTTGCAGAATATAAAATGTTTTTTAACTTTGAGACGGTATCGAGCACTCGCTTCGACGTTGTAATTTGTTCGCAGCTCGACGTTATTGTTTCGCTAAATATTTGATTTGTTAATCTTCTAGCTAAAATACGCTTCTTTATCTTTGCATTCGCAGAACTGAGGCAAGATGTACAATGGCATTGGACTTCAGACTCCACGTGGTTCCGGCACCAATGGGCACGTTCAGAGAAATTGGGCGATTGTGCGTAAGAGCAAGGACAAGGTCACCTACAAGACGGAAGATACCAAGATCGATCAATTGAATAAGCAGCCAAACAAGGAAATCTTGGATCATGTCAGAAAGAGAAAAGTTGAGGTCAAGTGCGCGGAGTTGACCGACCATTTAGAAAATCTAGGGTAATTATTCATAAATTATAATTCTTGACTTAATACTCTTCATATTTTGGCTTTTTAAATGATCTCGAATCTATATAGTGTATCGGGATACAACTTGTCATTTTTCTGCCGTTCTAATAGTCTCGATTTTAAAAGTATAGAAGTTGTCTCATTAATCATATAAATATAATTTGCAGCAATATCTTACAACCTACCTTGATTCTCATTATGTTTCAATATCTCAAATATCCACAACAGAGTTATCAATAATTAATGATGTAGTCTTAGAGCCTTTGTCTCTAACAGAGTTGTTGATAGATGCATTGTCTTTGAACTCTGTGTTGAAGCCAAAGACTGACAAAGCAAATCCTATTACAGTTTACAATCTCATTTAAGTTCAAAAGTAAAAAAGCTGCTTGGGAATTAGACCGATCGCATGATTCTGACCTAAATTATATAACGTAATATAAACACGATATAAATAACACAGTACGAATAAGATATAAAATATAATTTTACATATATAAATGGAAAATATAGATGTATAATTTTCGAACAATATGCAATCACAATTTTAATGATGGATTTGTAATTGGAGTAGTTAATACAGAAATACAGAACAGATTTACGCGAGAATTGATATAATCTTGTCTTTTTTGCTATGGATTACAGATTTACGAACGAGGAAATACAGAACAAGGTGGAATCCTACAGATCGTTGTTAATGGGCAGCGATGTTAAAACGTCCATCCCACAAGATGAATTTGGCCGTGTTAAGTAAGTATATTTTATAGTTATCTTTTTAATAATTTAGTTAATTTTTTCTTAAAATCAAGGACGATTACTATATAGCGAATTATAAATAAATTAGCTGAGACGCGTAGTACAATAACGCGGAATAAATTAATCAGAGTATAGCAATCACGTACAGAAGGATCAAATTAGATTATTAGATGATGCATAGGTAAATAAAAAATTAAATATGGCTAAAATGAATTATATGCTATATAGTATAATTGTTTTATATAAATTAAGTAGGAAGAAATATATATAACATTAATTGGAAGATATATATTAATAGCACTATATGATTGAGATTACATTAAATTACGTAATCTCAAATTTAATAATAAATGTAATGATTTTGTTAACTGAGAAAAAATTGGCTTAGAAACACGATGGTGCTCTATTTTTGAAGAAATGTATGAAACTCTAAGGAAAGAGCTTTCGTCTTCCTATTGATTTCTGTCAGCCAAATCCAGGATAATCCTGACGGCGCGCAGATACTATGTGAAACGACGTATATGACGTTAAGGGTGTCTGAGCTTCTTGAGATCTCTCTCTGCTGTGGCTTTATTCGATCCCGCGCTAAAGGAAAGCTTTCACAAATGCAACATCATATCGCGAGAAAATATATTTACTGATCTGCGTGCTTCCTGAAAATCCTCGAGAGACGTTCAGAAGTTTTATAACGTCTTTTAGACACTACGGTTATTTTTGTAGCTGCCATTTGAGCTCCATTAGCTGTACGATTTTCAATACAAATTAAACATAATGGTAAATGCGATATAAAGAAACGGTTTTAAAGCCGAAAAAAGTTTTTTTTAGAAGAGGTCTTTAGAAATTGGGATACATTTAAAAAAATCAAATATCTTCTATTTCACTACATATAGAAAGTTCTTCATATTCAGAAAGAAACTAAAGTTTTTGAAAGCGAAAAATGGAATTGTTTTCCATGAAATGCGATGGCATAAAAATTGACATTAGTCGATATTGTTAAATCAGAATAGTATCGCTTTTTCGATAAGTTTCATTATTCCATAGATTTATTATATGTAACTGAGAAGTAAACGTTCTGCGGAAAAATACGGCCAATAATTTTCGAATACATGTTTATCATCATTACTGGCGATCGTTAATTCGAATTATTTTAATCTCTACTCATTCTCGCAAGCAAAGTGTCGAGAAAGATATCAGGGTTGTAGCTTAGATGAGAGAGAGCAGAGGGCGGGGACGCGTTGCATTCCGTGGCAACCTCCGGACCGAGATGGAGGATGGGGGTGGGTGTTGTATTCGCGATATCGACGTACCCCATAGCGCCGGCGCCGAGAGGGTGAGAGGCGACGAGGGGTATATATCCAGGGCGGAGGAGGACGTGAGGTGGGAGAAAGAGGGAACGCAGCATCCCTCGCTCTCTCGGCGGGCCAGCTTTTTCCGGCGCCTCAGTGCGAGGATGGACCGGCGTCACGGCGCAGCCAGCGGACGCGTCGTCGTGTGTCGTCGTCGACGGATGGTGCACCGAGGGTCGGATTAATATCTCGGGGTGACCCCGCCGGGGAAGGGACATGTGACGCGACGCGACGCACGAACCCGCGGACAAATCACAAAAGTCTTCCATTAGCTTAATCTAATCTGGTAGCGCGGTTATTAATCCCGCTCCTCTAGGTCGTCTTCCTATAAGTGCTAAGTCTCGAGTTAGAGTTTACGCGTCGCGAGGTAGAGCTTAAGTCTTTTAGCGTTTAAAAGTCTCACGGGAGCAAACGGGCGGTATCGCGCCGTTCAATCTTACGGAAGATATCGTATCGAATGTGATAACCGAGCGAAAGAAATCTGCGAAGATCTCGCGCAAGTTTCGTTCAAATATATAATATAATATAATATCGAAAAGTATCTATTACATTTCGCCCCGGTGATGAGTGAAAAAAAAAATCTGCAAGATTAGAAGAATCGTGCATTTTACTGGAACGAACTGTAACGTAGATACGTATAGAGAATAACAGATGTCGAATGTCGGTTGAGTGATCCTGAGTGAGAAGAAAACTTGAAGAAAATTACATTTTGATCGTATATATTTCATTAGACTAATAATATTAAATACACACGGAGAAGATATTGTATATCGTGTATTAATTAAACATTGGTGATCTTAGATGAAGAAATCTCTGGGAAGAGACTTATTAGACAGAACGGACGGACTGTTAATCAAGAAGATCAACATTTGCAACTTTGGAATCTGAATTTTTACAACGTACATCGAAATATACATGACATAGAAATAATTCGACTACCTTAACTGGAAAGAAGAGAGGACCATAAAGAAAGATAAGAGAAATTTACCGAGAAAAGAGAAGCAAAAGTGGGGAGCTAAAATTCCTCGACGAGTTTTACAAAAAGGTCTTGATTTGTGCAAAGTGCACATATTGCACACCCGTCTTCCTCTCGCGATTTTCACTTCGTCGAGGAAACATCAAAAGAGACTAGATAGAAATATTGTATCTTCTGATTTACATATCTCCACTCCTACAATTAGAAGAAATATAAAAAGTTTTTTCTACGAAATCCATGTGTCTCCAAGACGTCGACTGCGACGAAGTCGACGGTACGTCGCTTAAAAAAAAGCGTGCTGCTTCAGCTTGACAAGAAAGAAGCACGGCGATAATCGTGTGCCTGATCCGAAGTCTTCCTGAACTTAAGATGCGTACAGCAACTTCTTCAACGCGAGGATTTACATATCGCTATATATTCTTCCACGATCGTATGGAATAAGAAAACGACGTTTAACAGTCCAAGCGTGAACGATAATGGTAATAAAATAATACGTCATAAATGTATAGACGATAATAATTTATTCCTGATAATAATAGCAAGTTAAGAGCGTAATAATAAATGGTTAATAATAAATCCAATAAAACGTAACAATAAGTAAAAATAGAAGTCTATAAAGAATACGAAGTAAAAGAAACATTTGTAATATCGTGAAACCGGGATCGGGAATACACGGATATGAGATGATGAGAGTCGCTTGAAGAATATCAAAGTGGAACGACGCGTAAGGAAAGGGAGAGAGAGACGGAACTCATTATTGTAATCATCATCATCATCGTTGCCGTCGCAGTACGATTGTTCTAGCTAGAAAAGCCGGGACAACGGATACAAAAGGCACCAGCGACGGCAACTGAGAAGGGAGAGAGAGAGCTATTATCTTCGCTTGCGATCTTCCCCTTGCATCCCTTCTGTTTCCTTCGCGAAGGGATTAAGCGTCGTAGAGCTACTTGCGCAACGTGGACCAACCGACGAAGCGTTTCGAATTTAATTAGCGGTCTGAATTTATTATGCCAACATTATTCACCATCTTCTTTATTTTAGGTGGTTGAATAAAAAAACGGCGAAGAAACGAGACACGCAGGAACACTCGAGATAACTATATCGACCATTAGAATTGGAAGAGGATAGAAGTCGAAGAGAAATTGCGGCACGGAATATACCGTAATCGGCCTGCACAATCAGCGATTATTAACTACGATTAAAAATACGTCTTTCACGAAAGACTGATAATTATTTCACACTACAGTACGAAGCGCAAGGGAGAACAATTTTTATTTCTAAAAATAAAAATAAAAAGATAAAATTCTATTCTCAATCTACGGTCAGAAATAGCGCTAAGAGTAAAAGACGACAAAATCCTGGGAAGGACCTTTCGACTCGAAATTGGACCGGTTGTCAGAGATTAATATACAATCGTCCTATAAGCACTACATTAGATTGCGTCAGAGAAGATTCCTCGAGGGAAAGGATCTCGGAGAAATCCTCATTCGTCGCTGCATCCGAATTTTGAGGAATGGCAATGTCGGCAACGGTGTCACCGGCGAAACCCGCGCGCGGACGTGGCCCGGCCGACGGCCGGGCCTTCTTCGAGACGCTGTGGCGAGGCGGCAACTTCCTGCTGGACCGGCAAAAGGTGCTGAAGCGCTCGCGCAAACGCAAATTGTACTACGCGGCGGCTAATAACGGTGGCAAGAGGAAGCAGCAGCAGCAACAGCAACTGCTGCAGATGCAGCGCCAACACTGCTGTTGCTGCCAGCGCATTCAGCTGCACCTGCTCGCCGAACGGCGAAGCAACATGCGCTCCGTCGTCAGGTGAATCCCTTTGTCAGCGCCAGCTTTCAGTTTGATCTTAGGACTGTACACCGGGGTCAATGCGTCGACTATCAACACGTAATATAGAAATAAAAAAAATTATTAAAATTCTCTATCTTTTGCATAACGATTTGTAGAGACAGATAAGAATTAATATTATGAATATAAGCACGATTACTTTTTCCCCCGGTGTATAGTTTACATTATAGTTCAAATAGTGTATAATTAGCAATATTGAGCTTTCGCTGTATAGAATGTCTCCCTGATCATTAGGTCGCTACATTTCTTCTAGCAAAGGTATATTATATAAAGGCGAGTAATTTTTTTTTAATGTGAGCTTCGGAAGAGAAGATTATATAGAAATCATAAAATCTCGAGCTAATCCCGTGTGAAATTTATTTTAACAGAATCGACAGTAACAGTAAATCGAAGCTTAGTTTTATGAGGATATGACCCTGATAACGGGAAGCATTTCTGAGGGAAAAGAAAGGAAGAAACGGCATTATATTAATTTATTTCGCTCTTCGAGCCTGGTTTTGTTCGCGGATCGACGCGGCGTAAGTCACCGACGACGGTGCGATTCTACAGCGCAAAGGGGATGCCAGAAAAGAGAACAGCTGGATTGTATTGATCCGCCGGGTTCCGGCGCCGTGCGTGCAGGCGCGCAGGGGTGGCTCTCGCCCCCGGCTCGACCCCGGTTCACCGCTTTTCACCGTCGCAGGAAAAGTAGAGAGAGAAAGAGAGAGAGAGAGAGAGGACCCGCGCGATTCCTGCCCCTGCCTTTGCCATTCTAGTCGGCCCGCAGTGTGTGTTATGTCATTAGCATCGCGACGCCCGTTAAGGACGACGTCGACACCATTGTTTCGCGGCTCCGTACGGGGTGTTTCCGCGAGTCCAGACGTCTCCGTCTCGCTGTAGCCCCCGAAGAAGCGATCATCGCTCTTAGAAGGATGACGGTGAAGATTTCAACGCGGTACGCGATCTCGATCGTCCTCTTTGTCTAGGACTCGCGACTCTGTTATCGCGAACCCCATCGAGTGTGCCTTGTAGATCGTCCCGATAGCAAAGTTCATGTAGTGGCGTAATATTTCGAAAACGGGGAATCGACAATTAAACAGATGTATATAGATCGATTGAATGTGATTCAACTGCTCATTTGCATTTCACGTTCTTCCTGCGCGTACGGCACGATTTGTGATTTGATCGTCTTGAACATACGGCGTTCAAGATTAAAATTCTGTTGTGTCGAGCTAACCGATTCGATTCTGTAAATCATATAGTGTCGTATGTAAAATTATCTGTAAAAATGATCGTTAATATCTTGAAAATATGAAGATGTTCACACTAATTAAATTTGATTGTTCATTCTTATTACTGGACTGTCGTGCGTACGATTGACGTGTGATTTGATAATTGGCATTGAGTAATCAGCTGTGGTATTTAATCGCGGTGCAATTTCTGCGAGGATTTTACTCCGTAAACATAGAACCTTGTCTGTTATTATCAATAATTACACATCCATGATTGTAGTTGTGTCAATAATTAGGATTTTGCTTTCCGAGGGTGGGCGGCTTATATAATTATACACTCCTAAAAATTATTAATGGCTGTAATTAGTGAAAACTAATTGATGGCTGTATATATATATATATGATGCATTTATAACTGCAAATTTTGCAATTTTTTGCAAACTCTTTTCAATCGTGAGAACTAACGGAGTTTACGTTTTCAGCGTGCGGGAGACCCACCAGATCGCCGAGGCGCAGCAGGAGAAGAATGCGAAGCTGCGCGAGGCGTTCGGCATCTCCGAGTTCTTCGTCGAGGGCAGTAGCTTAGACCCGGAGCGGCACGCGCGCGAGGCGGAGGCGCGAGCCGCCGCCGCCGCCGCGAGCAAGGTCTACGAGCTGGTGCATACACCGAGCCCGGAGCCGCCGGCGTTGGTACCGGAAGCGATCGCCGCCACAGCCACCGAGAAGAAGAAGCGGAAGCGTTCCGGCAGCGCGAGCGCGGGCAAGAAGAAGAAGGCGAAGAAGCACAAGCGGGAAAGGTACAGCATAACGTAAACGGTGTGCGCACGGCTCCATGGAGGCTGGATTCGACCCCAACGTGACCTTTCTTTCTCTCTTTCTTTCTTTCTCTCTCTCTCTCTCTCTTTCTCTTTCTCTTTCTCTCGTTTCCGTTTTAAGTATCAACTCAGAGTAAGATGCGAATCGAGGCTCCAAGACCGCACACCCGGCCCCGTCACACGTCTTCGGAACACCCCAGAAAAGAGAAAAGAAAGCGACCAAGATCCGAGTAGGAACGTCTCCTCTCTTTCTTTCTTTCTCTTCCCATGTCGGTTAATCGAGACTGTTCGTTTTTTGCAAACGCTCGAGTACTATCTCTTTCTCTCTCTCTTTTGCTTTTTTTACGCGTTAGCTGGATTTACAGAACTGTAAACTCATGACTCACCACCTACTGTCTCATATCCCGTACACCTTTCTCTGTTTCAAACAGAACTGAGGAGGACTGAGTGCCTACCCAGTAGGCGCAGTAGGTAAGTGTGGTCGTCGCGATTAATTTGCAAAAAAAAAGAAAGAAACACTTCGAAAAAAGCTTAACGTCGTGCGTCATATGCAAAGATCGTGATTAGAACGTTATCGGTGGGATTTCTCTGAGAGATTTTCTCTCTCACGCGATTAGATATCTCTCCGCGGGTAAATGTTTGTTACGTTTTGTCTTTTTGGTCAGACTTAGCATTAAAAATTATATGTGCATTGTAATTAGAAATTATATATAAATTATTTTCGATAAAAATGCAATTTTATCTTAATCCTTTTGGGAAATATGAAAATAATTTGTATGAAAAATACTAGAAGGTTGGAATATTATCTAATTTGGAAGAATGTATGCGTTGATATAATATATATGTCGCTAAAACGCTAAGAATCATGATGATAGAGATGCATCATAATTATTTTATGTAACAAATGACGGACAAACATTTACCGGGGGTGGTGAAATAATAAAAACGCGGGTTTTCGCAATAAACGCAGAGAAAGAAAGTTAAAAAAAATTTTAAACGTAGAGAAACTTGCGCAAAGAATGAAAATAAACAAACAGAAAACGAGAATCATAACATTTCTATCTCTCTGTTGTTGTTTATCGATGAAGCTTGTTGTTAATGTCATCTCTCTATTTTTTTCTGACAAGTCCGTCCTTATCGATGGTTATCAAGGTAATGCTAATCCCATATTTATATCAATACTCCTCATATTATGTATATTTCGTATACTTGTCTAAATCTTCGTTGAAAGATCTGGTTTTTCGCGGTCGTGGGTTGCAACCCGAGGTCGGAGAACCCCTCCTCGGGAACTCCGTAAATGAGTGTAAAACCAGATCTTTCAAAGCGAGCTATTGTGTAGTCGATTTGTTAGCTATATTATACAATACGCGCGATATTGTGGATAATCTCACTTGTATACGCATTATTATACTTTGTTTTCCCTTGTTATTGCATACTCCAGAATGAATATGCATTTTTGGAATACTTTCGAAATACTTGGACGAACTTCAGAAACGAAAGAGGAAAGTTCATATTAATGTGCTAACATTGACGTGAACTTCTATTTTGTTCGAACGCAAGATATTCGAAAGCTTGTCTAATTATTTCGTAAGTATTCTGCATTAAGTCGCTGGCTTCTATTTAAAATCGAATTACTTTGATATTAAAAAAGTGTGTTAAAGAAAGAAATTAAAACCGAATTTTTTGCGAGCAGAATATATTCTTAATTTTTATCGTGAGAATTTATAATTTCTAAAGTGAATAGTTTGTGTATATTGTACGTATGTATACGTTGATATATCGATAGAACGGAAAATTGTTTTTTCACGTACACCGATACGTTGTGTACTACAGCTTTCTTTATATATTGTCAGCACAAAGGTATGCACTTGTCGACAGGAAGACGCCCACTGCAAGAATTATATAAAATATTGTTTGACAAAATAAAACAAAAAGATGCAACCTCGAGACTCTTGTAACGATCGTTCAATCTCCAATTTCATAGATCCGAATCTCCCAAGTCCGGTAAGAAGAAAGAAAAGTCCAAGAAGAAGAAGAAGGAGAGGAAGCACAAAAAGGCCGAGGCCACGTCGTCCGACAGCGACTCCAGCGAGGATTCCGATGACAGCAAGTAATAATAATAATCTATGTATTAAATAACAATATTTTCATTATATTGACTAAAATTTTTATTAAAATAAAAATTGCGTTTTTTATTGAACAATGTTTCAGCAATTTGTTAATAATTTAACTTTACAAAACATAGACTTGTTTTAGTATAAGATTATTTAATTAAAATTGATTATAAAATTAATGTGTAAGTTACACGGTGAAAGTAAATAACGAATGGATATTGCATAGCTCGTCCGAGGCTGAATCGAAGAAGAAGAAGAAGAAGAGAAAGAAAAAGCTCAAAGTCGACGGAAAGGACAAGCATGAGGTACGCACGATACTTTGACGAAAATTAAATATAAATTCCCGTCTCTTTTTCTGTCTCTGTTTCTCTCTTTTTACATATATATTTATATACGTATACTTCGGCACGTGAAAGTAGGTGCATGACTACGTCTCTAGTTTTCGTTTGTTTCTTCTCAATTTGTTAACCGGTTGACGCTAGGTGATCACTATTGTTTATCCGATTACTTAAGTTTACCACTTGTCTCGAAACGGATAGCATGATCGTCTCCTTCTTCTCTTTGCTGATCCCTTCCGGTTCGCTTGTTATTTTGCGTACCGTACAATTTTTCGTCTGATTTCCAGTTTTTCGACAGTTCATTATTTCAAAGTATAAATCTCAGTATTGTTTGTAATTATTCAGCGCCATTTGACAGGAGACATTCCCTGAGTGAGTACCAGATATGCCGCTACTCAATGTAATTTCTAATTTTGTGGATTCATACGTACTCGTATACTTTCGAATTTTACGAATTTTACTGTTGTGTAAAAGCCTCTCTATTTCTCACTCGTTGTATGTCAAGCACTATTAAATTACACACTAATTACGGAAGATCGATCTCGGAGACTGCTTGTTCTGAAATGAAGGATTATCATTGGAATATGTTTTTGAAAGGGAATTGCCACACATGATTAGAAAAGGAAAGATTAAAGAAATAGAATAAGTAAGATTTTGGATCTTTGTGTCTATAGAAGTCTTTCAATTTAATGTGCATCCTGAAAAGGCAATTCGTAGTTAACACTTTAAAAAATATATATATTCTTATAATTATATATTAACTTATTCTATCTTACATTAAATATCCAAGTAATTTTTAAGAAAATTAATTTGACAGTCACTGTAACATAATAATTATATTATTTTGCATAAATTTAATTTTATAATAATCATTATAATGCTTGTTTGTTCCATTATCATTTCTGAATGGACCAAACCTTCCAAAACTTGTTTCATTAGAATGTATGAGAAAGGGTTGTAAAACCCTTTACTCAACCTCCATTTTGGAGAATTAGACTTGTTTTTAAAATTTATTTGTTATTATTTAAAGGTTTTTCTCTTCGAGTCTTTTCCAGATGTGCAGAAATATATATCAACGAATAAACTATCTTATATTCTCATATTTTTATCATTACTGACGATAATTGTTGATTAGAAAAGGAGCAGACTCCGGAAAAGTTCTTTAAATAAATACGTCGTTCCTTTTTTTGTCGCATTTTTTTTTTTCATTGTACTCTTGACGAATGCATGATTGATGTTCATTAATTAGAGTCAATAAACAATATTGATCCATTGGATTTCCTTTTAGAAGAAAAAGACCTCGACTAAACGGAAACGTCAGTCATCCGAAAGCTCCACGGACAGGTACGTCGAGTATTGCTCTTGTTTCCTTAATTAATTAATTAATTAATTTTTTTTCAATTTTTACGATCGTTATTTTACAACTAACACTTATTAATAGAAAATCGACAATTTTTTAATAGTAATTTATTTGCTTAAATTATTATTTAATTCTTTTATTTGATTTCTGATTCGATGTGGATTGATTTTACAGCTCCGTGGAAAGACCGAAAAAATCGGTGAAATATGAGAAAAACACCGTTGTGGAGAAAGCGTCGAGAAATGAAGTTCCCGAAAGTACCGTGATCTCGCGAGAACCACTTCCTCCTCGATCGATCCGATCACCGAAGCGAGAGGCATTTTCTCGAGCAGCAATATCTCGGAATGAGACTCCGCCGCTACCACCGTCAACTGTTACTAAAACGAAGAAAGATTCGCCGAAGAAGAGCGTGGCGGAGAAGCGGGATAAATCGCCGGTGAACCACAACAGGAGTCCTGCTCCATCGTCAAACAGGCGACACAAATCATCCTCCAGAAGCAGAGGTGATAGAGGCGACAGAAACGATAGAGACAGGGATAGAGACAAAGATAGAGATAGAGATAGAGGAGGAGGAGGAGGAGGAAGATCTCCCAGGAGGTATTCGAGGTCCCGTCGCGCGAGTCCGTCTCCCAAACGAAAACGAGGATATTCTAGATCACCCAGAAGACACGGCAGACATTCTCTGTCCAGGAGCAGAAGCCGCTCCAAGTATGATCGTTACGGATCCTCCCGCAGGAGACCCGTGTCTCCACCGGCGAGACGCAGAGAGTCCGATTCTCGTCGAAGATCACGCTCGGCGAGGCGACAACAACGTCGGCGATCCCGATCGCGCTCCACCTTGAGCTATTCGCCGGTTAGAAAGAATCCAGAGCGCTACAAGGACATTCTGGAAGATCGGAAGGGACGGCGGGATCAGAAGAAGAAAACTAAGGGCGACAAGGCTAAGTCGCGCTCGACATCGAGAAGCAGGAAAACGCAGCAGATAGCGGTCGCGCCTAGAGTGAGTCTGAGATCGTCGAGCGAGGATGAAGCCGATCTGGCCGACGACGAGCCCAGGAAGCAGCAGCAGCAGGAGGAAGACGAAGAAAGAAGGATTATTGAACTGAACACATTGAAACGACTGCAGAGTGGCCTGGCGGCGAAGGCGCGGGAGACGCTGGAGAAGAAGGTGATCAGTCCCACGAAGATCAAGATTGAGAGGCGGGAAGATGTGTTAAATATCGCTCTACCGAACGAACCGCCGAAAACCATTGCGCAGAATTCGACTGTACCGATTCGAGACAGATCCGCGTCAAAGGAACCAGTTATACAGGCTTTACCGGTTATACAGTCGCCGGTGTCCAGCAGATCGCCCTCGCCGGCTCTACCTCTCACCCGAGAGGAGGCGGCGATTAAGATTAGATCGCCAAGCGAGTCACCACCACCGCTGCCGTTGCCTCAGCAATCCTTCGAAAAAGTCGATTCCGCGTCTCCTGGTATGAAGACCAAGACAAATAGTCAATTTTCGAGATCGCCAAGTTCCTCCGGCAAAAAAGACTCGCCGCCAATCGCGTCTTCGAAGAAAGATGCCTCGAAGAGGGAGTCGTCCTCTCGTTCTCCTACCGCGATAATGATATCCAGAGAGGATAATGTGATAATGAAACTGCGTTCGCCCAGCGAGTCACCGCCCCCTTTGCTGAACATCCCGTTAGCCAGATTGAATCGGCGCTCGAGATCGCCAAAGAAAAGCAAATCGTACTCCAGATCGGCATCGAGATCATGCACAAGATCGCCGTCCGTCGTGGACAAAGTGAGGTCTTCCAGATCGCCGTCCGGGGACAAGAAGTCGCGGTCCCGTTCGCGAGGCAAGAAATCATCGGCATCGCCTGGACGACGATCGACCTCCCGATCGGCCTCTAGAGCGAAGAAATCGTCGCCGAAGGTGAGAACAAAACAGCAACGCTCGCCTCGATCGAGATCTACTTCGGTGGAATCAAAGCGCTCGAGCGCGTCGAGATCGCCCTCGAGGTGTAAGAAGTCCGCTTCGCGATCCAGAAGCAGAAATCGATCGTTATCGAAGAGGAGATCGCGCAGCCGCTCTTCCCTGTCAAAGAAGTCCAGGAGTAGATCGTTGTCGAAGAAAAGATCACACAGCCGTTCTCTATCGAAGAAATCCAAGAGTCGCTCGCGATCGGCATCGAGAGTGTCCAGAGACAAGGACAAGCGCAGTCATAGTAGAAGCAGTTCACGTTCCTCCGTTAGGTAAGAGCTCGTAATTTAGTGACCAGCTCTAAATAAAATTATTAAAATCGTACAAAAACATTTTGCTAAATGTTTTGCGTGTCTCTTCCTTCTTCAGCTCGAGGCATAGTCGAGGTAGAAGTTTTTCCAGTTCATCGAGATCGTCAAGTAGTGTCTCCAGTCGATCCTCCCGCTCCACCTCCAGCAGCTCCGCCTCCAGTAGATCACGCTCACCGTCGATACCTCGGCGTCACGGTTCACCCAGCTTCCTGGACAGACGACGTATCACGAGGTAGGTATCGCGAGACTGTGTGCGTTGCATTATCTCATGGTAGTTTATATATACGTATATATCTATACCATGCACTCTGTATGCGCGCGCGCGCTGGACTCCATGAGCCCACCACCGTAATCGTAGACTTTAATTTGTCACTGTTATTAGTTACACAATTTCTTTTAGTTTACATTTCTTTTGTTATTAGAGTTTTGTTATTGTTATTATATACAATATCGTATCATTATTATAATCGCTAAAAAAGAGAAAGCTTAAGAAATAATTTTTGAGAAGAACTGTTTAAAGTTTGCCGAAAAGAAATGTTAGAGAAACTTTTTTTCGACGAAAGACAGATAATTTGCCAACACGATTAAGGATCTTGATTTTCGGTGTGCTAATATTGTATTTATTATGTCCTACAGGGACAGATCAAAGGACAGGCATAGAAGATAGAATTATGGCTTCGCGCAGCATATATACATATAGCAATAAAAGTCTGATATATATAGACTTATATATATTGAAATTTCCCTCTAAGCAATTTAGAAACTTGCAATTAATACTTTGACCGCCAGGAATTAATATCCTTTGTATTAATATTGTATTATCTTTTATTTGTATCGTTTAAGAGTGAGCAAACGTGATTATCTTGGTATAATAGATTTTATAATAATAGATTTTAGTTCCGTGCTATTGAATAAAAGTGTACTGATTAACGTGTCTTTAACTAACGTCTAAATAATGCGTATGAACATCACTCGATAACGTTTATCTGGCGAATAAAAATATCCCAATCAATGATCTGACAGTCAAGGTGTTAAATGGCGTATGTAGTATATATGTGACGTTTAGTTACAATATATAATTGTATAATCAAGTTCATTCAAATGTAACAAATGTAATAACGGAAGCAGGAAAGTTTTATGTAAACTATGACCAAATATCGTAATTAGTAGCGATCATAATTATCGACAATCTCGCTCGTAGAATAACTTAGCGTTGATATTTTATTTCGTATCTTCAGATTTTTCATTTGTACAATCTTTTTTTTCTTTCTTTTTCTCTCCCTTTTTTTCTAATCATCAAATCACTCGTATAATTGATCCACGAACATTATGTAGATATAGCATGCGTGTATGTTTCCTTTATAAATATTGTAAATGAAATTGTTGTCTCACAGATATATGCAGTAGAAGATTCCTTTTATTTTATTGTCAGTCGCTAAATAAAACAGATTTGCCGGCAAAAAAACGAATTTTTTTTTCCTTGGTTTATAATTTTTTAATTATAATTTTCTTAATTTAATATTTTTTGCGGTTTCTGAGTGTTTCTCGCGCCACTGCGTTCTCCAAAGAAATAGACAGGTAAGTTGTCACATTTTTATTTTGCACGTTCCCATTTCCCTGCAGCTTGTTTAATTTATTTTCGCCACGTCGCATGCGCATTTTGCTGTCTGTTTTATTTTCCATGATAACAATCGAACTTTCGTTATCGAGATATAAATTAATCGATGCGTAGATTGTATGCTTAACGTGTAAGGATTATCTACTATTAATACTTATTATTATTTACTAAATATTTAATTATTAATTATCATCATTTAGAACTAACTTATGTTATTAGTCTTAAACATTTACTAACGAATAATAATAATTATTTTATGATATATTAAATCATCGACAATTATTGTCATTATTACCCTCAACTTTTAATATTATTATTCATAATTAACTAAACCTTTGCTAATACGCAGAACAAGAGAATGACGAATATTTTATCATCTTCCGCTCTTTCAAAATTAACATTTGTAAATAACATGCGTCCTTCGTCAAGAAAGTATCCCGATATTCTAACGGACATTCGTTTTAGCGCGAGGAAACGTCCGATCCCGTATCATCGACCAACTCCAACGCCACCCTCGTCGCCAAGCAGTTCCGAGAGCAGCAGGCATAGCAACTGGTCCAGTCCGAGTCATCGATCCAGCTGTTCCGCGAGTCGTAGTCCGTCTTACACGCGTTGAGAAAGACGCGTATTGAATTCCTATAATAAGGAATCGACGTTCCTTCTTCGTACACTAGACTCAGAGCGGTGTGTAATTCGATCCTTTACAACCTGAAGGGGATCACCGTGTCCCGCTAATCAATTCCCGAGATATTAATTTATAAACCATTCAAATATATATTCAAAGCTATATTAATTTAGAGAATTATAGTTGTAAATATTAATTTAAAAATGAAAATTCAGGTCATAGAGGATTGAAGAGTGTTCCAGAGCGGAAGTTTAATAATGTCTGTTAAGTTTTCCGAAAGGAGAGATTGCACGGAAGTATTCCGTAGATAAATGGATACGTTATACATTACAAAACTAAGAAATCGATCTTCGTTAGCAATAATTTCGAATCATTGATTTATCGTGCTGTTCATTCGATTGAATTTCACGAGGAATAACGCTATGTCCGTACTTTCAGTCAATTTTGAGATACCCTGTATATGAATTGTACACGATATTAATTAATTCTAACGACAACAGTCTAAAGATCTAAAGATCTTTGAAAGACTGAGTCGACTTTCAGATATTTTTACGTTTATAGAAAAAGAGATTGTTTATATGTTAATTTTATGAACTTAAGGTTTTTGATTTGCAATCAGAATTACCTAGAAATGCAAGGGCGGCTGTTAATTACCAGAATTAATATTATTATTATTATTATTATTTGAAAGGTATTTAATTCCATTCAATTGAAATTAATTTCGAATGGAAACGCCATTCCGAGCAAAGTGTATAGTTACAAATCTGAATATGCATTTATTTATTTTTTTGATAATTCAACAAGACATCACTTAAGAAAACCGGCTTATAAAATTAAAAAAGAAACAGTAAATATCGGTCGTAGTGATAACATATTACTTATTTCAATAATCTTTTTCTGAAAAGATATCAATTTTATATTTATTTCGAATTTTTCGAATTACAGTGCAATTTTGCGATTATTGTTGATACTATAGAAGATTATCGTAAAGAAAAATGGATATCAGTGTAGATTTTAATGTATTATACTCTCTTTCTCTATCTCTTTCTCTAGTCGAACAGTTCTAGTCGAACTCATATTAACATGGTGCAGTAACTTCATTTTCCTATAATTTCTACAAGGGTTTTCACTTGATTTAAAAGAAATATTTATTAAATGAGAAAAACGTACAAGATAAGTGGATATTTTAATAACAGAAACGATAATTTTTTTTCTCTCTCTGTGAAACGTGAGATTTTTATAAAATGTTCAATCTTTCTATTTTTAAAATTGTAAATTTCTATTACGAAATTTCGTTAAATCACCTTTGTGTTTCTCAAATCATCATTTGCCAATTCTTAAGCAATAACGGAAAAGGAAAAAGCTGATTGAGCATCCTTCGTTCATTAGTCACTACAATATTCTTAATAATATAGTAGTTTAGGCGTTTATTTGCATAATTGCTTTCCAAATTGCGCTATATCAGAATTCCTTTAGTTTAGATTTATTAACGGATCTTATGGATTCAATTTACGTGTTCATAATTTCTTAGTGCAATGTTATTGATTCGTTCTTTTGTACATAGATGTTCTTTTGTAAACTCTGCATATTGCTTAAGTAGTTTAAATCCTCTTTAAACGTATATATATAAAATTATTTATATATAGAGAAAATTTAGAAATTTTTTAATTTATTATTTACATAATGTATTTATTTATTTATTTGATAAAGCAGTCTAGTTTTAGCGACCGTGTAAAGAACACTGCGGTTCTTTAACACTGCAATACTCGCAACTTGGAAAAAAAAATACTCTAGTCACAGGAAGATTATTTCTCGCGAGGGCTCCAAACTTGGGGGCCCAGGCAGCGACGTACCAAAAAGACATAATTAGAATATTAGTCTCGATGCGCGGTTACGCGAAGTTAAGTCTCGAAGATATATGTTATAGGGTTAAAGAAGGATCGTATTCGGAAAGTCTACATGCATTGTTTACGACTTGACAGAGAAATTACGTAGCGCTATAGCTCTCTCTTATACTCGTAACGACTGATTTCTTTCTAATGAGGAATTCCCCGACCGCTAATATCGAGTCATTGCGTACGAAATGTATAGCTGACATTCAGCATATCTGAAAATGTGAATATTTTTATTCTTTCCATCTTTTTAAATTCTGTACATTATTGAGATTGAGAATTCTGATTTCTTACTTTGAAAAATATAGAAAAAAAAATGTAAAATTCTCTTATTACTGGCGTATACTGTACACTCGAAAATTACATTTTATACGCAATGACTGCTCGATCCAACGCTGTTGAGCTCCATATTAATGTAGTTCGGATACATTTTACAATTTTTCCAGTGCAATGATTGTGATTGCTCCCTTCCTGAGATTCGTTTCCGCGCGCGTATAATATAATATATATATTCGAATATACAGCGAAGTTATATGGGAATGTTAAAAGGGAATGTTTAAACTCGAAAATAATATCTCTCGCACGCCGTTGTTACCCTGATCGCTTAAAACGTCTCCGAAATAATCAATAAATTCTATCGTCAGAAACGATACGACGTGCGAGAAAATCACTTTCAAAGAGCAGAATTGCTCTAGATCTTTTCGTCAATTCATCATTGAGAGGAACTCATCGCGACTCCCAAACCTGATCTGTATCCGCTTATGATTTACAGTCATCGAATGTTGCTGTCTCGTTAAAGTGGAAGAAAATTCGGATATTATATCTGTAATATACTCTGTATTGTTGTTGTGTGATTAAATCGAAAACCTTAAACACACGCCACATTTTGTTTCTGAAAACTTTACTCCATATCTCGAGACAAATATTACAGAAGATCATAAAATCATGAAATATGATATATTATGGTTGATATATTAATAGACTTTGATATAGATCATTAAAAGTATAAATAAAAATAATAAGTAAACAAACGTCGGTATTTAATAAGCTCGTCGGAAATATAATTGCAGTATCAAAAAAGAAAAAGATGATATAACTAACAAAGAATAGTTACGTAAGAATAATATAAAAATAAATAAAAAATGCAGTTTGCATGTAAATCTTTATATTCTTATTTATATCCTGGTTTTTTGGTATTTTTTGGTATCAAAATATCAATTACACTTATATTTAGCACCATTCCAATACGCATTACAATAAATCAGTATATTTTGTACAATTTTTAAATCAATATCAACAAATCATAACGATGGAATGTATTATCAACATAATATTACTTTACTTTGTACAAACAATGAAGGTGCTGTTAATATAAAGTTCATTACACGTTAATTCGTATAAAGTAATCTTATCGCTTTGGCTTTCTGAAATGATCAAGAAGCATCTAGCACACATATACATTAGCGTATTATTGCATATAGTTACAAAAATGTCTAAATGATTGCAATAGGTTCTCGTGTTCTTCTACTTCTCTTTGGAAACTTTTGCTCTCTTATTGGCAATATAGATAATCCATGCGAAACCGATGAGGTTCACCACCAAGACCCTCAACTAAAACGAATAAGATATTAAGGATTGTTTGCAAGTTTTTAACATTGTCTATAAACAATTTCAATATCAGGAGAAAGAATGATATATACAAAATATATAGAGTAAAGAAAAGAAAATTCAACATCCAAAACAAAGAATTTTTTTCAATTAAAATTATATTCTGAAAATAGAAGAATGATCTGGAATTCCTACTATTCCAATAGGATAATAAGCATATTACATTACCATTGGTGGAACATATTTTATATTGATAAAATGGAACAGCGTTAGGTACTTCAGATTAGCCATCAATGTCGGTAAATATAATCGTTGCATGTGAGCACATGCCACTTGATGGGGCTTGCCCTGCAAACAGATTTCTATTTAGCGCTAAATTACAAAGTAAAGACTGTCAGCATAGTCTTGTTCAATCACTAAAAAGTTCCTAACATTACTCTTGTTGAGATAACTTCACTCAATTTATCGCATTAATACATTTTTATTTTATGTATTGCAAGTCTATGATCTTCGTACCTCGAAGATGGCAAGCAGGTAGAGCGCGAGTGCCTGGAAACACGGCGTGTAAATAAGCCTCTCTATCAGAAGTATCCCCAGGGGATTCTTCACGAACAATCGTACGTATGTGTAAAAGTAATGTGGCACTGGCCCTCCAAACAACAAGCTGCAACATTTCGCGCGCATGAGAGGCCGCAATTTCTCAAACCTGCTTCATTAGCAGCGCACACAAACTATGGTCTGCAGCTTACCCAAACAGAGCAAAGGCCAGAACACTGTCCTCGTTAAGCTGCTTGGCGCCAGACAATTTCTGAGACGCCACATTTCCCAGGACTGCGACAATGCAACTGAAAACAATTACAATTTTCTCTATCATCTAATTTATCAGTGCAATCAAACGTATAAGCCTGGTTTGTAAATATGCTCATTGGAATATTTTGTAGTATATAAAAATATCCAGTAAGGAGAGAAACATGTTAATATATGGCATTTTGCCAGCAGATTTGATTAAAATATTACAGCAGATTAACATTAACAACATTCGCATTAAACTCGTTTTGTTGACGATAAAATCTGCTGATACAATCTGATTGATGCGGCAAAAACCGACCAAACCTGTTATATCACAACTATTTAAATGGTATACTTATGTCATTACGAAATGGCATTATGTTATATTTCTGCTGGCAATCTGCCAACAAAATTTATAGCCCTTGTGGAATTTCTTTTTCATTTAGTTGCATGGACATTTATTAAGATATTTTTTAGTGTGTATATGTACACATATATAAATACATTATCTTTATATACCCTATATTTATATAATAGATGTTTTTATTATATCATTAATTCATGACTAAGGCCGGTTGTGATATAACGCGTGTGCTTAGTCATGTATACTTCTACTGAGTACATGCAAAATTCTACTGCGTTGTTACCTCGTTACAGCTTTTGTCCTCAAGGGACTGTTGTAGAGCCGCTCTAGGTACGCGCCGATGAGACTGTACATGAGATTGGCCGGCTTGGAGAGTGACATTTTTGCGCAATTAATTGCCACCTGCCCCTCGACTTGGTCCTGAAAGACACAGATTTGTACGGCGAGTCGCGAAAAATGTAGATTGTGCGATAAAAAAAACAAGGTGCAAAGTGCAAACCGCTGTCAGCTGATAAACAGATCCCCCTTCTGGAGTCGCTCCTAGAAGGACGGGTTGCTCAATTGCAATAGTTTTTTATCACATTGCGATTTACATGACGAACGTGGAACGTGTACTGAGAACGCAAATACGTCGAGATCTGAGAAATACTTTGTACGAACGCGAACTCGGACGAAGATCCCGAGAAGTCTGCCTGCGCAATTCGATCCGATCTCCAGGGACTCCAGACTCCAGACTGGAAATGCTGGAATTCGACAATCGATTCTTCCGCCGAGTATACGGTTCTTCGAGACG
Source organism: Temnothorax longispinosus (assembly GCF_030848805.1). Lineage (NCBI taxonomy): Eukaryota > Metazoa > Arthropoda > Insecta > Hymenoptera > Formicidae > Temnothorax > Temnothorax longispinosus. The sequence continues at coordinate 2,568,987 of NC_092366.1, forward strand.
TATGGCTAACAAGTGGCAACTTCGAACGAGATCGATTAATGTGCAGGAATTACGAAATCTCGAGGATTCGCGGGGGATTATAACCTCGTTCCGCCAGCCAGACTTCGACTTAAGTTTTTTTCACAGAAAACGCTCAACACAATTGTCTTCTTTGAGGCTTCACTTTAATTTAAATAAATGAAAGAAAAGATATTTTGTCGGTCTCGGTAAAATCTACGAATGTGCGTGGTTACCGAACTGGCGATATGATTGACAAAAGTAATACAGTGGGCAATGAGAAAAAGAATTTTTGTGCATATACTTTAAGTGAAAATTGTCGAAAAAGTGCTCGCAATCGTTTCTGTTTGCAATTATATGTTTAAAAACTCTATCAATTATTTACCTAATTTAAAGAATATAACATTTCTCTTGTAATGGACATTATATTGATTAAACGGTTTTCTTGTTATATATTATTTATACAAAATTTATTTGAATAAACCTTACGACTTATTAGAATGACTAAATCAGGTCAGTAGATAAACTTAATATCATTTAGAATCTGAATTCGTGGAATATGGATTTGTTGTAAAGGATTGTTAAAAAATAAAATATAAACCATTATATAATGGCTACTTAAACACTTGTTCAAAAAGTGTGTATATCTACACTGACAGTTTGTATTAACAGCAGCACTTCAAAATGCATACTCCAATATAACTATACAATATTTCGTATATAAAAAAATATTACATGATTTAATTATTTTACAAGCTAACGTTGGTCAGAAATTAGTATGTACAACATTTGGTCATTCGTCAAAATATCAACTAGGTTGCGCGTCAACATTCTTCATTTCGACTGGACTGAGAATGGTGAGCACGTATTGCAGAACCTTGACCAGTTCCTGCTCCTGTTTACTGGCGTCGATACTCGACAACGTAAATCTGCCGAGGGCTTCCCGAATACTCTGCGAGAACCCGGCGCTTCGCGCGATAAGCTTTCCTTTTTGGTTGTTGCTGATCAGAGACCACAGCATGGATCCAGCTAGATTGATCTCGCATGGTGATCCATTCTTGAAGACGTCGTGCAGCAGATTGATGAAATCCACTGAAAAATAGCAGACATTTAGTACGATTTGTAATGTAAATACAAATTATTGCATCTTTCTTAGGTTTGCACTCGTTTATTTACCTGAACTAAGAAGCCGAGGTCTGTTTGCTATGTTGAACGCTAAATTGCGTAATATCGATATTGCGAGAACTTTGCTCGATGACGAGGAACATTTTGCTAAGTGCATTAAAACGTCCAGAGCATCGGTGGCCTGAAAATGTTACCATATAGTTGTCACAAGCAACTAATATATGTTTCTATATTTTACCTTTGGTACGCATAACTGTCCCTCCTCGTAATAAGTAAAATCTATTAAAAATTCTAGACAATATATTTCCACTAATGGCCACGGTTTCACCCGTTTGGTGATGGTGGGATGTATCTTGGTAAAAAGCTGGAGAAGATTACTCTGTAAAATGAACCATTAATTCATAATTAATTAATCAGTTTGGAAACAGCAGTCTCATTACTTTGAGACTATTCTGTAATAATAATAATAATGAGATGATTTAATTACCTTCGAAATGCAGACTCTACACTCGTGAACGTGCACCGCATTTCGCAGAATGTGGAAGGCGAAGTGCATCTTGTGATTATCGAAAATTTGACCGGCTCTTTCAATTTCTTTGCACGTTACTTGTATGACGACATGTATCAGCGCGAGCGTATTCGGCGTTTTCCTCAATCCACTTCCCGGTAATATCGTCGTTAACGTTAAAGACTGTGCGGCTAAAAAATTAAAACGCAATTTAAAAAGATTGCATATTATTTTTAACAGAGAAATCGTATAATCTTTCTCAAAGTTGTTAATAATAATTAAATAAAGCGTAGGTTTTTAAACGTAATCTTACCAACGTTACATTTCGTTGTGAATGTCGCCAGCAATTTTAAAGCAGACGTTGACACTGTTTTATTTAACGCTATCCAGGCCCATAACTTGTGCACCACGTCCGCTAAGCCCTCTTTCGTCAGGGTTTCTTTAACACATACATCTCCGCACATGAAGTTCATCAGAAGTATGAAGGTACAATTCACATCGTGCAACAAAGGATGAGTCTGTGCAACAAAAAAAGACAAGTTCTTACAAATTCATACAGGAAATTATGATCGAAATTCCATGTATTAAAGTCTTTCCCTGCCTTTTTCTCCGCTTGCTTCTTGTAAAGCTCAAACGGTTGAAGATTCAGCTTGACATACAATTCTTTTAGGATCATCAACGCGGTCTCGGGAAGATTACCCCGTATGCCGCTCGCTTTGCCTTCTTCGACACGCATAGTAGATTAGTAAGGGCACCTACAATAAGATCTTTATCCTCCGATTGTTTGCTGCTCTTTTTGGATTTCGTGTAACTGTGAGCGATGAAAAGATGCAGTAACAGTCCACATAATTCGCCTCCTATGGTAGTTTGTCCTTGATCTGGTAGCTGATCGTCTTTCGTACGCAAATCTTTCTCGCTCTCGTTTGATTTTCTGGAATGCACATTCGCGTCTCTTATTGATAATTTGTTGACGTTCGATATGATATCTCGCAAACCACTATCTTTGCTTTCAATCGAGACATGTGCCACATTAGTATCGAGCACGGTTTGTAATAGAGAGGTGCCGCTTCTTCCCAAGGAATCTTTTTGAATCTCGTGGGACAGTAGAAAAGCTAAAGCACTAATAGCGCTCATTCTCAGATCTGTCGTAGAGTCCTTTATCGCAAGACAAATGGAAGCCAAGACCGTTTCAGGCCCGCACAATTCTAACGCGCTTTGAATGGCTTCAAAATGTTGATCCTCCGTTAACGAAAGCACAGCCACGAAGTTGTAGATTTCCGTCCAAAGTCTGTTACGCAGATATATCAGGTGCAGTTCGGCAGACTCTGAGGAAATTAATATATGGAACGTTGTTTAAAAATCCAATTATACATTTGTGACGAATAGATGTTCAAATACGTACGGTATATATCAATATTTAAGAAGCAAAATAGAATATAAAGCGAGTCCGGGGAAAAGAGTACGACGGCTGCGTACTCGTTGCTATGCGTGATGCAATTTGTTAAAACTGTGCAGATGCTGATATACATTTCCAGCGTATCAGAATAATGACTCAGACTCTTCCTACTCCTGATATCCTTCGGAATCTCAGTCAAACACCTTGAAACGAGAGATCAAATGAGATAATATAAGTGAAAAAAGATAATCCAGCGTTATAGATTTTTCTACATACATACCCGAATAAATACTTATCGATGGAATATTCGTAGACTTGTCGTACAACCTCGTGTTGTCCGACGAATATTAAATTATTCAATAAATTACAAGCAGCTGTAATAAGCGAAGGCGTCGCTATTGATTGCAAAGGATTGTCCACATCTGTTATTTCCGAAACTCTGCCGGAAACTGTAAGAGAAATAAAGAAGAATTAAATAAAAAATATAATTAAAAATAAAAGAGTTACAGTATATAACTAAATAATATAATTACAGAGTTGTAATTCATCCTGACAGTTGTATAAGTGCGATACGGTGCGCGGTACCAATGAAATGCAACTAGATTGCAAACTTTGTACAATAGTTGCTTTGCCGTTGTTTCCTTGACATTCCGACTCTTCCGCATCTAAAGTCGTCGACGTATAGATATTTGAACACAGAATGCTGATTTCATGATAGATGTTGCATTGCTCGGCATGTATCAGGATAGCTTGTGGTTGTAAAGAATCATCCTGTATAAAAAGACAATTTTCTAAAGTATGTACATAGCTTTAATTTATAATTCAGCAATTTAGAAACGTAGGAAAATATGAGTATGTTCTATGTGATATTAATTAAAAAAGAGAAATTTTTAAAATTTTAAGACTAATGCCTTCTCGACGTTTTTGATTTAATGATATATCGTGCTCTCACACTTACACATTGAAAAGCCATAGAGTTGCAGTTTTTGAGGATGTTGCAAAACGCGATACACGCTTGTTCTCTCACTAAACAAGATTCGTCCCTGCTTGTGATGCACTGAAGCAACGTGTGACACAAGTCACTCGGTGCCATGGCGATTGCGTTGAAGAGTTGCGACGCAGTATGTACTGTGTTCATTAGACCTGCCAATAATTGTAAAGCCGAGGCGCGAACCAAAGGATCTCTATTTTGCCATAACATGGGTAACCAACTTAACGAGCGTCCCTCTTCGCACCAAAATACTATCCACGACTGAAACAATGTGACAATCGTATTATTCACTTGAGTCGCAATTAATAATTAATACAGAAATAATACGTTAATTCGCAATAAATAAATAATAATTTGTACGTAATATCGTTTTCAAAACGATATTAAATTGAAATTACTTACACTTTTATTAAAATTGATTTGCATCTGATGCAACAAGTGATTAAGACATATTATCGAGTTTCTTGTTATTGATAAACCCATAAAGCTAACAGTACCAGCACCATGAAAGGACACGATCGGCTCGATAAGCGTGTTGCAAAGAGACAATAGTAGATTTTTATGATTTCTCCATTCGCATTGCCCGATCAGATACGTCAAACACGTTAACAGCCAATCGAGATATGCTAAAAAAGAGAAGGAAGGATATTCATAATATCAAACTTTACGAAATCAATATTGTAAAATAAAGATGGGTATCACTAAAATTTAGATGTAATATATTTAACAAATATTAATACCGAGATTGTAGAAATGCTGTTGATCCCCGAAACATAATGTTGAAACGACGAACTCTACAAATCGTATCCAGGTGTTCTTAGGTTCGTCGTTAGATTTCTGCATTTTTTCGATCGCCGAACATGTACGTACTAATTTCAGTATAGATTGATGTACATTCTGATTGTCAACTTCTAAGTTCTTAAATAAATCTGCCAATGATCTCGTCATGTTTTTCATAATCCTACTGATCCACGAACCTTTTCCTGAAAAAATAGAAAAGGATCATTTTAATATATAATTCGTATTTGAGAAACGCAAGTATACGCTCTCTCAGCATTTGCTATTCAGTCATCTCTCACCCTTCTTTGCAACATTTAAATACAATTGTAAAAAGATTAGAACGTCCACGAATAAATCACAGTCCTCTTTACTTGTAGGATGCGATAATAAAAATCGCTCGAACGTTTGTTCCCACGGCAGTGACTCGATATCTTTCTCATCGTTACGTTGAAGTACTTTGTAAAATTTCAGATACCTGAGAAATCAAATAATTATAGCAGATAACAAACAATATGCTGTAATATGCGTTTGATACGCGCTTAAGTTTGATGCGTTAAAATCAACAGTAGTAATGAAAATTATTAGCTATAATAACTTAACAATTACTTACATTGTGAGGTAATCTAACGCGCATATAACGCTATAGTGCGTAGTAGAATTTTGAATATTGTAGAGTTGCTGTTGACAACAATACTGTGGAAAACTGCATTGTAAAGAGAGAAGATCCTTTTCAAGAATCATCAATTTCTGTGCAATTTCGGAATCCTTTAAATCATCTAAGCATTTCCATAACATGTTTATGCCGCCGTTCCATTCCCAGGCCCAATACTGTCTAATGAACGTTAAGACTATTGGTTTGCTGCCATGAATTACTACAAATTATAAAATAAGGAACTATTAACTTTCCGTTAATTCTATAATAACTCGCGAAATCGTACAGAATTAGTAACATATTCTTTCCAGCTGAAACATTTTATAAGTATTATTACTTACATGATACATCAGATCGCCTATGTATACTCGTCTTCCAATGAGATCTGCACACGAACGGCAGTTTCATGTTTGTCACAACAATATATGGCAACGAGATATGTGACGCAATGTTGTTTTCCACATCTTTTTCGTTAACTCTAATGATATATTCGCTGTAGAGTAGTAAGCACAATAGTTGCGCGCCATCGGATTTTACACACTCGTTGTTTGGAAACAAAAAGAGGCCTAAAATATAAGATTTTATGCATTTAGCATCAAACTTATATTATAAATTATGCAAATAGCAGTGGAACTTTACTAGATATGTTTAAATTAAATTTTAAACAAGTATATGAATTTAAAAAATTATGATAAAATACATACTTCTTATGATACTAAAAAGAACATTAGTTTTGAGAGATAACTCATGTCGTATGGTACATTCAAAGAGTGCGAGTAGTTTTAATATGCTGATTATTGGTATCACAGAATCTGCGTAATTTACATAATCCTTTTCTACCTAAAAACATTTAATATATTTAAAACATTTAAATCGGATGAGAAACATTTGTAATATTCTTTTTTATCAAGTATTTTATCAAGTAACTTACCAGGGCTTTATTGAAAATATCCAAAATCAAAGATAGTCCACCTTGATTAATAAACAATTTATGCAAGGAAGTGTCGGAAAGCATCACGCTAATTTGTACTAATGCAGATTTTCGAATTTTCGGGTCGACATTTGGTTCGTTCAACATTTCCAGCACAGATAACATATTGCTCCTCTGTAAACAAAGTATTTTTGTGAATTACGTTCGAAATGATATATACATTTTATATACATATATTTCTAAAATTGCATTTTAATTTTTAATATTAATTTTAATAATTTAAAAAATATACATAAGGACAATTCTCTGCCAAATGACTAAATCAAGACCATAAGAGATTTTCAAATATTCTGAATGCAAATATGTAACCTGATAATTGCCTTCTGATCGCTTAATGGAGTTTCTACGTTCAAATAAGCAGAGTGAGCTAAGAGGCAAGCCGTGTAAAGACGACAAACGTGGCAATTTCTGGACAGAATCCTTTTCCTTCCCAAGAAGCCAGATTAACCGACACAACGCTTCTTCCCGGATATCACTGTCTGGTGAATAGAGAAATCTCAAATTACCTTTTAACACCTGAAAAATTGAAATTTATATAGCACATAATAAATAATCACGAAAAAATGTCTGCGATCAAGTTAAATTACCTCAAGAAAAGGCAACTGTATACTGTTGGAAACATCAGGATCAAACATTTTAGTTATACATTGGCCTAAGGGTGTATGTGTATCAGCGTGACACTGTAAGAGATACAATACAGGAACGAGAGCTTCTAAAGCTTTCAACCATCCAGTTTCGCCCATTTGTATTCTTCCTTTCAGTATAAATACTAACATGTCTCTCGATATCTCATTTATCTGTGTATCAAATCAAAATTAAATTAAATTGTAAAATCAAAAACTGCACCATAACTTTGCAACACAAAAATGTTTGATTAAAAAAAATTGTCTATTACTCTGCTATCCTCGCTAGTTGCGCCATGAGAAATGATTTCTGTCAAGACATTTGGTTCAAACAGGAACGTCAAATTTTCCCACGATAGTTTACTATATTCTACTCCTAGAATACTCTTAATCAGGACGTGGCATTCGACATATGTGGTATATCGGATGTCTACATCTGCGTTTGCTAATAAATTCAATATCAGTTTTGTTGCCAACGCATGATCCTCATCATTTAAAGAATATCTCGGGATGTCTTGTAAAAATTTTACAGCCGTTTTAACGACAGTTAAATTTTTATGATACGACAGACTCAATTTAGACGCACGTAACATTCTTAACGTTTCCGAAGGCGATTGCTCCGATAAATTTCTTAATATACAGATAGCTGACTGCATAGACTTTGCGACGGTTCTAGTATCATCGAATAGTTTTATCAGTGCTATCTGATTAGCATCCTGAAATTGCTGCAAATGAAAATGATTGTATTAACGGTGATAATCGGCATTAATGAGTGGAATAGGAAAATAAGAATTGTATTACTTACACGAGCATATTCTAAAAGCATGGAATGCAATGCTGGGTACAATAGATATATTGGTGCGTCCATTATAGCATTTGTTATTGATTCTTTCAAAGAATTCGGTATAACTGCGTCCGCTAGCTCTAATGGCACGATACTGCTCAATAATCTCATAATAATGGTAGTAAGATACAAGTACGTTATCCTCAAGTGATCTACATTACTACAGCTTCCAAAATATTCCATCACCTCCCCCATTAAATTGAATAACGCCTTTAAGTCATCATTTATCTTCAATGCCATACCATCGTTGCAGAGCCAGATATTCGGCATTACACAAATTGTCAACAGCTGCACTAATTCATGCGTTAGGTCTGTGACATATTTGATGTTTCGTAGAGGAAAAAGGGTATTGATAGGAATGCTTAATTGAGTAAGAACGTGTTTCAAAGATTCTATACAATAAACCGGCAGAAGCATCTGCTGCAATTGTAAGAACAGAATCGTCGACATTTTCGCTGATACTCTGACTTCTATCGCTAGTCCCCTAAAAAGAATATTACACAATAAAGAAATCTCAAGAATGATAAACTTGATAAAAAATCAAAGACAAAATCAACTCACTGCCGATTGATATGCTTGATAGTTCGCTTCCGGTACACCACTATCTGGACCATCTCCACCTTCCGAGGATGTGTAAACGTTGCTATCTAACTTGCCACCCAATAACTACGTAAAAAATAGTACAAAGAAATAAGGTAAAATCGCTAAATCATTATATTGTTAAGTATAACAGATATTATATAGTTTCTTGTATTAAACAAGCGTAGAAAAATAATTGAGAGTTACTTTTTGCTTCTTATTCGCCACACACGGTTCACAGTAGTAATAAATGCGGAACCTTAGAGAACGAGTTAGTTTACGCAATGTCTTTAACACAGTCGGAACTATACATGCGACATTAGTTTCTGACATGTTAGTGCTCGATTTAAGAAGACCATGAAGTATCTGTAACACATTTAAGATATATACTTTATTAATTTATCACTCAAAACAACATGTATATACGCATGTATTAAAGGAAATTTATTAAAAGAAAATGTTTACCGTAATTATTGCTGGTCGCTGAAGGAAAACTTCTGCTGGAAAATCTTGCATCATAACATTTGTTATAAACTGACACGTATGTAGTATGATTTATATCGACAGCATTATTAAGAGCTTCTTCAACTGCGGTGAGTACTCCTCTATCCGATGTAACCAGTGGTTGCCATGGCATTACTAACCATTTAATACCACCTTCTATCGTTTTAGAAACTTGTGTACCGTTCTCACTTTCCAGTGTCATATCAAATGGTATAGTACTATAAACACAATTCATATATGCATATAAATATGATACTCAAGAAAAAAATATTTTTCCCAGAGCCAACTTTTTCTTACAAATTCAACCGTTACTAATTTTCTAACGCATGCTCAATAATATATTACTCCATTTTGTTATAATACTTTTGTATTAATTCTTACTTGTCCAAGATAGACGGGAGATTGAAAATACCATTCAAATCGTTATAGTCTTCCCTTTCATAGTCCTTATTTGTATACCTAATACGATCTTGTGTTTGTATTCTGGATCTACCAAATTCTGAACATACTGTAGCAATATCCTGCAATGTGATTATAGTTACCTGTTTGTTCCTATAATATATATGTATACATAGTTATTATTATGTTTTAATATGTATGTTTGATTTATTTACCTGACTCCTTTCTGGATGCAGAACGGCTTGTTCGATTTCATCTAATTTCGCGTACCATTCAGGGGGAAGCTTTCTCCTTAATTCGTAAAGTTCATTTTGGAACTTTAACTTGCCAAATGCATTCAAGTAACTCTTTACGTCTGCCTTGAAGCAAAGATCGTACATTAATTAAAATAAAATGAGTTATTTATGTTGCACGTTAAGTATTTTACAAAAATTTAAAGCACTATCTAAAGTAGATTTTTCTGTATCAAAAACATTTTATTCTGAGCTTAAGGGTATTAATGAAAGAAGAATAGGATTTGTGCTAAATTTGAAATTTGTCAGTAATCATCAGCATAAGAGTCTGAGTACCTTTGACAGTCGCAATAACAAATTGAGTACTTTCTCTGGCTGCGGCGCAGTCTCGAACGAAAACCAATTGAACAGCCTTTGGATTATCTCTCTTTTGACAGCATCGCAGTCACACGCGAAACCTAAATCGTACTTGGAGATAATATTATCCAAAGCTCGCAGGCGTATCTCATCGATAGCGTGGCCTGAAAAACGAAATGTCAAAGTAATGGGAAAATACGCAAAAAGTGTGCGTACATATAAAGTTTTTCCGAATGACCATTTATCTCCTCTTATTCATTACCAAGTTTCTTAACGTGTACGGCGGTTATTCCGGCGGTGCCCAGCATTGTAAATAATAATCTGTCAGATCGTTGGAGGTTATCTGTCACACGGGCTTTGAAAATTTAACCGCCAAATTTTGCAGGCCATACGCCTGTTGCGTATCTGCCGTGGTCGATCGACACGCCGCCTATCGGTCCACGAAGGCACAAGAAAGGTGAGCAGCTATTTGGCGCGAAGAAATGCAAATACAAGTGAAGGGAAAGTGAAATATGTTTAGTTCAAATAAAAAATTTGACAAAATAACCTTTTGTAATTTATTTCAAAATGTTAATACTGATTTTTTTCGTCCAAAATCTCTAAAGATATTGTATTTGTACGAGAAACGAGATTGATCGATAATCAATCTCGCTAATGTATAAAATTCGTATACTTTATATGGAAAATACGATCGACTGGTACAAAAAAACTTTAACATATTGTAGCCAATAAGAAATGTAGCATTAATTGAATTAACGAAAAATAAACGTGTTAAGTATGCACCTAAAATTGAAGCGCGCCTTGCTGAGACTTATTTATAATAAAAATCATTATTTATAAAAAAGGATTTAACATTGTTGATGTTTATTCCTTTTAAAAAATTAGGAACAAAATTATTTCGAGGTAATCACGTGAAGTCAAAGAAATTGCGGTCAATAACAGTGCTGCGCGAATTATATTAATTAAAAGTTTTATCCGAAACTATAGTAAATAAATTTGTAAATTGAAAGACATTGTAGTTAATTTTTTAAGAAATATTAGAAACGATCAGTTAAATAAAACTATTGTTCATAAATAATATAATTTTTAAATGTAACTATTTTGGACTACTGCAATAATTATATATTTTCTGTTTCATAAAAAATATATTTTCTCGAAATTGTAAAAATAATTGTTTTCGTCAGTTATGAAAGAATTTCTTATAAATACGTTTCTTAGTTCTGAAACGATCATTGTTTCATTTCAAATTGTTATTACGCTTGTAAGGCTGATCTATCTAAACAAGAGTGCACAAACATGTCGCAGTTGTGTGTATTTATGTCAATGAAGAATATGTACCGTACTACATCCACAACTGACCAGCCACTAATATAGAATAAATCTTATAATAGTGATTATATACGTCCAATCCGCAAAATGCAAAAAATAAGGGTGCACCACAAATAGTTCAGTTTCACAAAGAATAGATCCTTTAGACAAATGCTGCTCAGTAAATAAAATTAAACACATACAAAAAAAAAAATTCTGTCGCTAAAGTATCCATTTACGAAATAAAGAGAAGCATCTGGAAGAATTGCGTTTTGTATGCAAAAAATTATAAAAATTCCAAACTAGTGATACATATCACAGTTATGAATGACTTTCACAAGACAAAGGCTTTAAAATAATTTTAAAAAGAATTGAGTACCTATCCTGAGAAGCTTCAAAACTCGTATAAAAATATTCAAGTGACGAAAAACGAATGGGTTTGAATTTGTATAAAGTCGGAAAGTCAATCGGGATGTTCCCAATGATTTAAGCCAAAGGTCTAAACAAATAAGGTGTGTTTGAAAAAAGCACATTAAATCAAAACAAGGAAACAAAATTTTAAAGAACTTGCCAATTCAATTTAAAAATAATAAGTTTCACGAAAGAACGATTGCAGATATGGCTCATGGTCTGGAAACTGAGATTATCGCGAGAAATTATTTTTGCATGATACTGCATGGATTAAAAGTGCAAAATCAAATTTCAGTTTGTCAGAAATAGGTTTAGGTTTGGAAAATTTTTTTTGGGCGTGGGAGTGCAGAGGAAAGGGTGGAGGCCCTTCCTCGCAAACTACTAAATTCTTTTTATACTATAATATATGTAAATATACAAGAATCATTTCAAAACTCTTATTTATTTCAAATTTTACGCACTTTTACATCACTGCGCATGCTTTCTCTGATGCTCATGTATGTACATACTTGTACATACCCTGTCGATATAGAATATTTCTTAACCCGAAAATTGTCACTTTTAGTACTTTATAACTTTTGTTTCTACTTGATAGCGACGATTTTAGCTTTTATATTCGAATTTAACACGCCAAAATACATAACATATTGTTAAATTTCAGCCAAATTGGTAAGAATGCCACCTTCCTACATCATCTTCATATCCCTCATCATCATGATCGAATTCCTTTTGATATTTAAGGATGGACACGTGTGGATATTTTTCCTTCGCCTGAGCAACGAACGCCTGGCGATCATGCGTGTCGTTGGACCAGTACCGCAGAACGTAGATTGTTTGTAGTTTAGGACACTGCTCAAGAATTGCAAAACTAGATATACCGCCCCCCAAGTATAATTGTCTTAAGTTTTTACACAGTGTCAGATCGTCATCGTGGACGTAGAAATCATCGGGACAGCCCACAGAATAGAAATCCATCAAATTGACTTCTTCTAAGCGTTGACAGGAGGAAAACAATCTATGCAAGCTATGCTTATCGATTATGCAATATCCTGCCGGTGCGAATATGTTTCTGTAACAAAAGTCATATTATTAATTCAATCGCAATAAGAAAAACAACATAACCATTTCATAATGTTTGCAAGAAATGTAAATAAACATTTTGATAAAGAATATGTGTTTTAAAAGAAAATCTAGCACACACGTACATCTCAATCATTGTCAGTTTTCGTAAATTCTTGCATTCAGCGAGGGCATGAATACCTTGCGATGTAATAATATTGCCCGATAAATCTATTATTTCCAAGTCTGGACACGAATTTCTTAACTGTATTGTGATTGCGTCTAAATGTAATAATCTTCTATGATCGACCGAAAAACACAGCATGCCCAAATTTAAGTCACGCATCCGGCGAGTTTTTTGCAGTATTTTGCAAAGAGATTCAGCTCTTATACCGCACGATTCAAGGTCTAATTTCTCTAGAAATTCTAGATTTCCGAGACTCGAAACTTCTTGGTCCATTCCCTCCAGAGTACAATAACTGAGATCCAATACTAAAAAAAAAAAAAAAAAAAAAAAAAAATGTATATATTAGTCACATACGGTTTATCTGTAATCTTAACAATCATATTTATTTATGTACCTTTCAAATTTTTGCATATCTCTGAAATTTTTAATATAGATAATTTGTCAACAAAATTGCATCTATTTAATCGTAAGTGCGTTAAACCATCGCCGCAACTCTGAAGAAAGTTTACGAAATCCGGAGCAGAAATGCAGCTCGCTGTAAGATCCAACTGTTGTAAATATTTACATTTGGATGCAAAATAAGACAGAATTTTATCATAACAAAAGGATGAATCCCTAGAGTACTCTTTTCTTAAATTTCGCAAGTTCAAACATTTAAAGAAAAAAGGATCCTGTGTTAAATTATTGAGGCGGTTATTTACTTTGCTCATACGGCAAAACGACCTCATATCCAAGTATTTTAATATTATTAGTATTATTTCATCCTGCAAAAACAAAACATAAAATTTTAATAAATGAGATTATGTTGTAATAAATTATAACGAAAAATAAACTTCAAAAATATTTTACAGAAAACGCAGAAAAACTGTCAAGTTGCTCCTTGGAGTCTCCCGAAGAGAATTTGTTATCTTCTATAAATTTTACATAATTCCAATGATTTCTTAATAAAGGGTGATTCACATGTCCCTGCTTAGAAGATGGCACATCTTCTTCTCGAGATACTTGCTTGTGCGCGAGCTTACTCTTGTGAAAACTCGTTGCTACATCGCTGCAAATAACATTGAAACACATTTTCATTATTAAGTAAATAAAATAAGATTGAATATTACTTAATATCGAAAATTATAATACCTTTTACAAATAACGCAATATTTAGGAAATTCCTTTTGAAGATCAAGTATATCCGAGTGTGCATTTTCATAATCGCGTGTTGTATTATACAAGTCTTCCAATAGATACATGTTCCAAGCATCTTTCTTTTGAGAGTCATTTTGTTTTTGTTTAGCACAACAAATACAATGACGCGAGCAAGAATCTCTTTGTACCCAAATGCGATGTAACAGTCCAGATAAACTCTCATTTTCAGGATTTTTAGGTAAAATCAATTTTGATGTACCGATCAGCAACACAGCATCTAGCTGTGTGCAAGAGTTGGATATAAATTGTAGTCTAAGCTTTTTGGCTTTAAACCTTTGGTTACAAGACTGTAAAAGCGGGGAAAATATCCGTGATTCCGCATGTCTGCGTCTATAGGATGTAGAAAGTCCGTAGAACTGAGGGTCTCCATCCCACAATAGAAGCCACCGACTCTCATCATCAGAATCTTGGGCCCAAACTTCAGTCACGTTCCCATAATTATATACTTCATATATAGAGACTCGGATTGGATATACAGCTTCATGAAATTCAAGATCTTCAAAATAGAAAATTTACGTATAACCTTTTCTTAACATAAACATTTTTCTTGCCAATATCTTGTTTATCAATTCAAATGTTACGTACCAATATCATGATAATAAGCATCTCTAAAACGCTTTGATGCAAAAGTATATGGCACTTGTTTCTGCCATGGAGATATTGAAATATCGAAATCATACTTCTTCTGTAATAAAGAGCAAAAACCCAATTATAATAAAGTGACGTCAAATGACGTCTTAATAACGTCTATGACGTCATCTTTGCTACTTGGGAACAAGTACTGACTATTACCAAATGTTGTAGCATAAAATTAGATTGCGATTACTTTCTATAGAAATATAATAATTGTATAGAATAATAATAATTATAGAGGTAATAATAATACAGATATAATATCAGGAGAGGATTATTACTATTCCAACACAGAGCTGTGTTTCAAGTCTGACAATTTAGTCGGCGCGCAGTTTACTATCTATGTAAAGTTGGAAAATATATAAAAATTTAAAACTTTAAAATAACTTTTGCGCATCATCAATCGCGTCTCAATTAGTCCGCTTCTTTTATATTCGTGAATAACAGATAATATCAGAAAATGCACATACGTACCATAAGAAAATTTTCATGGTTTGGAAAATTGCGAGGTGTTCCAATTATATTATTACGAATATTACTTATGCTAGTAGTATTCGTACAGTTTTTTGCGGATATATTGCTGTCCTTCACAAATTGATATATGAAATCAACATAATCCTCTCCTACCACTACTCTGTCAGTATAAGGATATTGGACATCACTATCGCAATGTGAAGAATTATAATTGGATGTCATGTTCTCTCTCTGAAAAAAGATAAAAGATATAAAGTAATAATATAATAAAATATAATAAAATGTAATAATCTTTGTGCTTTGTCAGCACATATGTCAAAATGCTATGTTATAATATCATATACTTATTATTATAATTATATCGCAAAGTATAATTATAATATCTATACTTACTTGTAAGAAAGTTTATTTCCTTGCTTCCTGTTGTGGATGTAGTAAAAGAAACAGGACTGGATAGAATACACCGAACCGAACAATATTTATTTAATAAAGACCTTTTCTTGCGATAAAAATCATCACACGTATTGTCTTTTGACTAAATGTAAAACTGAAAACTTTATTACGTGCGACCAAAACAAAAAGTGTAAACTCAGCTGAATACTGGAAGTTACTAGAACAATGACTTGACAGTTAGTAGACTCGAACTCTAAAAGATGACGCATAGAAGGATGCGCTCATTGGTCGCGCCATCTTGATGCGGAAGGTTTCAGTTCACAACACTTCCACATGCAATGTTGAAGCGCGAAGGGAACCAAAGGGAACGTCCCGTTTGACCGCGTTGCGATTGACAACATTTTTCCACTGAACCAGCCAATCAGATATTTTTATTTTTAATCAGCCAATTGATGATGTGGTGAATCATGGTGAATTGACGTGGCCACTCAAAAGGCGATACAAAAAATAATACAGGCAGTGACGAACAGTGGTCACTCGCGGCATTATGCGGCATTATTTGCAGCGCGCTGTAGGTAAACACAGTGACCTGTGTTACCGACAGAAACTAGGCATTGCACGAAGAAGTTGCAAAGGACGTTGTTAGATGGCGCCACATGTACCGTTTGCTGCTCAACCAGCTCAGCAAGAGCATTCGCGTGATAATCTGTGACCACTTTTCGACTTCAACGAGCGCATGTTCCGCGCGCGGCTTCTATTCGCGAACGACGCGAACTTGTTTAATCGAATTTTGTGCAGCGACGATTACGTATCATTATTCGTGAGAGTACGGAAGTTCGCTTTAATCGGTAAATAGAAATTCCAAATAAATATTTAATGATAGCAGCGAGAAAAGAAATCATTCTGAGAAGGAGACGAAGACGATTCATCATTTTAGGATAACTTCAATCGAACTCCTGATTAATTTAATCATTGATAAACTTAACATATAAGAAAGAAATAGGAATAATGATGCTGTCGACAAAATTCTGCCAATTGAATTAATTATCGTTTAATTTATCTAATAATACTTGTCATTCTACGAAAGTAAATAAAATTTATTAACATATGGACAGAAAAGATTTGGAATAATACAATTAAAAGTTTATTTTAATTTTGCCAGTTAATTTATTAAATAAAACTGTACTATTTTATTAACGTGGAATTGTTAACTTTTTGTTGTTCAATATATAGAAAATAGACCAGAAATAACAAATTATATGGTTAGAAATTTTACTTTAAGCAATTATTCTGTCGGTTGAATTAATCGCCGATTAAGATCAAGTAATATATATACACTATTTTATTAATCTTGATAGGATTATTAATATTTTTTGCCGCTTAAAAAAAATTACGAATGACAATTACACAAGTCATATAGTTAGAAATTTTATTTTAAACAATTCTGTCGATAGAATTGATCGTCAATTACTTTGTCACGTAATCTCTGTACTATTCTGTTATTTCTGCTAACATAGATAAAATTATTGATTTTTTGTTATTTGAAATATGGAAAACAGGGATTAGATTAGGAATATGAAAGAAAAAGAAAGAGACGATGAATTGTACAGTTATAGAAATTTTGCTTTAAGCAATTCGGTCGGTTGAATTAATCGCCGATTAAGTTAATCGGAGTTCGTCGAAGTTGCCCTTAGGTGTACAGACACAGCAATTGACGACACAACAAGGATCTTTCAAAGGTCCGTTTAATCACCTTACGAAATTACAAGGATAATTCGAAGCACATGCTTTCCGCTAACGAGGTACGTGTAGGTATTACGATCGGTTTAAATTTTTACGACACTGAATTACATAATTATGTATACATTATTTAACTGCATATAAACATACAAAAGGTTTAAAATTAATCATCGAGTCGTTGATGAAACATTCGCAATTACCGTCTCCAGCACCACGATCCGACTCTTCCGCGTCATTCGGGCTCGATAATCCTTCGTTATACCGGGTGAAGCTCGAAGCTTTATCGTGGTTAAAAAAAAAAAAGAAAGAACAATTCGTCATCCCGTAAGACTTAAACACCTATTCTCGTAGCACTTCCGAACCTGTCTTACCATAAACGATGTGTCGCGTTGAAAATAACTTTTAAATTTATTTTTTATTAAAATACACTCAGAAGCAATCTCGTCCGAAATTGCTTCGAATTCACCTCGTCTCTTTGTAGGAACAATAGAACGAGCGAGATCGGTACGGATCGGTGAGAAACGAAAGCGGAGACTGCATGCTTCGTTAATCACACAGAAAACGAACGACAATAGAGACGCGTTTGTATCGCTTACGGGATGACCGATACGTGCGAGCGTACGGATAAAGCATATACGCGCGACGTAACCCGCAAGGATGCTCTCCTCCACGCTAATAATAATAACTCATTCAACGAAACGTGGCGCGCATTACATCCGCAATTCGGCCCTCCGCCGCGTGCTCGGCCGCTCGTTTCGCGAGCGTTGCCGTAAAAACGTGATTTACGACCTCGCTCTATGCCAGCGCGGAGGGCGCCGGAAATGAGCCATCAATGAGACGATCGCGCGCCGGAGCACGCCGCCCACACGCTTCTCACGCAATTACATTGTTATATAATATATGTAACTGCGAATCGCATATGTTAGCGGGCGTTTATGCTATATCTTTTTATTGCGTGAAATTGTTACACGCGGAGAGCGCGACTCTCGTATTGCTATATGTAGATCGAAATAAACGCGTGATCGTCTCCTCGATTAACGCCGCATCCTTCTGTTTCCTATTTTTTTTTTTTTAGTGATACAAGAATCCGCATCATTTTATCAGAAATCGATCACATCTTTTTCTGACGCGACGTATTATACATATCTCGATGTTTGTTCTCTCACTCTCGATTCGACGGAGCTCTCTCTCTCTCTCTCTCTCTCTCTCTCTCTCTCCCCCGCATTTTCCTCTTTCAAATAATCCTCAGCGTATAACGAGGGTTTTTCGCACAGAAATCCCTTCTGCGATACGCCGAAGATTCAACCCTCGACTGAAGCTTGCCATTCGCGACAGCTCGATCGCGCTCTTAATTCGGGTTGAATTTTTTTTCAACAGGGTGAGAATTATTGCTCTTCGTTACACGATATGACATTGGTCGCGCGACATACGTAAATCGTAAATTATTTCGTCGAGTTCCGCTCGCCCGTCGCTTTTAGATGTTGCGTCCAGCACTCGGGACGAGTCAAGCTTGGTCATTTTCCCACAATTTGCAGCATTATTGAAAAACTATCCCGTTTCGTTTTTAAGCAATATTTTCAATACAATAGGGAAAGAAAATCAGTTATAAATACAAGAGCTAAAATTAATTTTGACATAAATTTGATATTATCGCATATTTTTTAGTTCTTTTATCGCCTTCTATAAATTGATGCTTATATTTAACGAATCTTCGATGAAACACAATTAATAAACAAAATTTGCAAACAGAAATATATGTAACGTATATATAATATAATATAATATAACATGTAACATTTAAATATAATATAATACAAAAAATATATCGAATATATATTATGTAACGCATTTAATATACATATAATATATTAAAGGAAAAATTCTTTTTTAATAATCATGTTCGTCGCTGGACGTTATTACACGCTAGAAGTAACAGGCTATAGCTATTAACTCATATTGGTCGAGAAAATGCCATGAATTTCAGCGTTTTAATAACGTCTGTCCGCGATTTACAATAATGCGCATAGAAACGCGATAGAAACCTGTATGTATACATGGTTAAGCTACGAGCTCTTTGATCCCTTTAACCCCTTCCTAACACGACAACGTGTTAATATATATATATATATATATATATATATATATATATATACATATATATATATATTGCGATTCTCGGTACAGTAAAACACTTTTTTATCGAGATCTCGGATATAAAATGGAATGCAAAGATATAAATTATTTAAATCACAACAATTTGTCTATCTAAAACTACGTTATCCTATAAAGTCTCATAACGATATTGTATAAATATCCTACAATATAAAATTTACTATCAAATACGTAACGCACACAAATTTGTATCACATAATTTCCGTCGGTGAGAAATTCTGCGATCTAATTATATATTTAATAGTTCTATACACCTTTAAAGTTTATTTTACGTGAATACTTTTATTTACTCGCGATAAATTTACATTCAGTTATTTGAGCTACCGATTTAAAAGACATTTTTATATACCGAGAGTCTCGTAAAAGTATCGCGGTTTTTAAGAAGCTATTAGTTGATACAGCGCCTCTTTTAATCATGCATCGGAGATGCAAAATTGCCAGATAATCCCGATATCGAGCAAGAAGGGGTTAATACGATGGCTGCGTCGCAGAATCTCGGCCCCGAGTGTATTCGAGAGATAATCCAATTATTACAGTTTTTGCGATAATATTCCTAATTTAATTATAATACGATATCTTTATTTCGATATAATTTCACCGAGATTAATTACCCGCCTCAATAGAGAGATTTCCAATAAATTCGTTTAAATATATTTATCCGATATAAAAATCCCGGTGGTTTGCCAGAGGCTGGCAGTAGCGGCTCTGCCGCTTTCTCATTTATAAATTTTCCCCGCATCTTTTCCCTCACGATTAATTCCCTCGTCGGATTTTATACCGATTCCGTATATCGTTCGTTGTTCCGTTGCACCGCATCGCATCCGCTGAACCGCTACGGCAACGAATGAAAGACACTCGATATAACGGGGCGAGACGTCGCGACGTCACCCGATACGAGAGAAGCGGAGTTGGTGGATCTCACAATCTCACGGATAACGACGGCCGGAAAATCGACTTTTAGCTCGTATATGCAGTTAAACAATCGGACCAAGTACAACATATTAGGGAATTAATTAATTAGTTACGCCGGGCGTCTAACGGGGCGCCCGTTTAAAAGGTACGAGAGAGTGAGAAGCGACACGAGAAATTCGTTATCCTTAAAGTTCCTATCGAAGTACGAGGAAAGAGGAAAGAGGAAATGGTAAGGGTAACCACAAACGGGAAACACATACACGGTATATGCTATTACAAACAAAATAATAAATATCGTTAAACGTTAATTACAAATCGGCCCAGGAGCGGCAACGATTCCGAGAGATTCGGTGCCGCCTTGGGTTTTAACAATTTATCGTAGACATCGATAACGACAATTTTTTTTGTTTATTAAAAGTGTTACGTGTGCGCGTGTGAGTGTGTGCGTGAACGTGAGTGCGCGCGCATGTGTGTGTTTGTATATGTATCTCTGAATACGAGTATTTCGTGTCACTTTCGATCTAGAGCAAAGTCGACGAGAGGAAGAGTTGCTTTCTGACATTTAATTGAAGGACTTTTTTTTCTTTCGGCGTTCAAATTAAATCGCGCGTAATAAATGTATTGTTTGTCGATAGATTTCAATGTATAACAACAAGTCGTTATAAAAATTTAATTGTGGAAGCGCAGTTGTGTGCTTAATTGATGCCCGGCTTTGTATGATATAACGTTAAGGTTTTAATTTAATTTTTTTTTATTTCTAAGCGGTAAATCACCCGGTAAACTTCACGCAACGCAAAATAACGTTTACAGGTTGTGTCAATTTTTCAAATACAGTTCAGTGACGCACTTAGGCAATTGTTCGTTCAAAAAAATACCGTTATATAGTGATGAAAAAAAAAACAAACGGATTAAGCCTCTAACAGAAACCGATTACCAACGCTAAACGGTACGTAATAGACATACGTGGCTAACGATGCTAACGATCATTATATATCTCATTTAAAATACTGTCTGGTTTCGATATCGATGGAGAATAGCTTTTGTCCGTATTTCCGTTCGTATGTCGGAACATTAGCGACGAATAATCGTCAAGTTACGTTCCCTCTGTCGTTTCTCTCTACTGTCTTATTAAAACTTACGCGCTAGCTTGTGTATATATGTACGTGCGTACACATATGTATATAGATATTGTATATACATATATCAATTCTTTATATGTATATTATATATATATAAGATACGGGTAAATGTATAATAAATTAATTATTAATCGTTATTAAACCTATGTACGATGCGCCATTAACAACTAGTGATATGTACTCGTTTTGAACTATAGCGTTAGTTTGATGCGACCCTAAGGTGGTTGCGCGTCGCCCTTCGCGAATCGAGAAGCAGTCGGGAAGTTTCTCGGCATAATGATTTCTCGGGATAACAGTGAAATTCGACTTTACACGGCCGGTCCCGCCGGCCGTTCCCCGCGGAATGCAAATTCCGCGTGGCGCGCAGCGTCGCGCCGCGTTTCCACGTTTTATCTAATCAACCCTCGGCCGATTAGGCGTGTGCCGGCGATTTTTGCCGGGTCGCCGCGCAAAAGCCTTTTATATTCCACCGGAGGCCGGCTCTCCCGGGGAAATAAACGCGGCCGCGCCAAACGGACATGGCCGCGAGATGTGGCTTTTCTCCCCCGTCTTCTCTCCTACGCCGGGGTCTCCTCTCCACCGTTTTTTTTTCGCGGAACGACCTTACTTTTTTGCCGTATGCGCGCCACGGCTCGGGGTCGATCGATATTTCCGCGTGTATTAATTCACGCTTTCCCGAAGGAAAACTACCGCTTTACGGACAACCCTCTCACGGTTTATTTCCCTCCATTCCACGCGTTTCCGAAGAAAAAACTACCGAAAATTTTCAACAGGAAGCTTTTTACGTTTGGACCGATATATGGAGGGGTAAAAGCCATAGTGGTGTAAGTCGAATTTTTCAAAATATTTACTCGTGTGCATAGATGCAATTTATATATTGTATAGATTGCATCTATGCACACGAGTCAATATTTTGAAAAATTTAACTTACACCTTATGGCTTTTACCCCTCCATATATATATATATATATATATATATATATATATATATATATATATATATATATATATATATAAAACGATATATATACAAGCTTTTTACGTTTGAACCCGATGTACTTATAAAAACACTACGAATGAAAGAGAATACGAAAACACGTTCTGTAAATGTGCACGGAATGTCCAGCTTGATTACATGCTCGCCATAAAAAGATCGACGGAATGTTTTCTAAAAGTTTCATCTCCGCCATCTATATAGTCTCGCAAACATTCGGATACTTACATTTTCAGAAAAATCTTGCGATATAAGATATTTTGTTATCCCTCAACCCCCGTAACTTGTGCGATTGCTTCTCGATCGTTCTCGGTTCCGCACGGACACCTCGCTTTTGTGAAACTCTTCTTTTTTTTTTGTTTTCGCTTAATCCGGCTCACGTGTCGAGAAACGACATCGTGTACGCCGTACAGGCAATTGTTGATATGTATCGTTTTTTTTCTCTTTTAGCGTGGCTTATTGCTTAACGTATAGCTACGGTTTTGTAAATCTATCTTACGTCTATCCTTACGCCTTACCAGCGGCGCGCAAACTCGCTTTTTGTCACCCGGACAAAGAATACGGAAATCTCACACAAATCGCACACAAGTGACATGGTAAAATACTTAAATAAACGAGCGATCGAATGAGACCAACTAAATCCTTAACACTCTTTCTTTGGTTAACTATCTTTCCTTCCAAAAAAAGGATACTGGCCCCACTTGTCGCATTATTCACCAGTTTGATATAAACCGATAATCGATCGTCTCTCGCTGTTTCAATTTTTACCGTTTATAAAAATAGATTGCAGTGGTAGTAACGACATATTGCACTTAATATTGCGGGAACGAAAGTTACGATATGCTAATTTGACATCACAGGGAGAGAGGTAATATAATAATAATTATAAAGTAGACATGACTTTTCTGATATCTTAACATAATAATACGTTATTATACTTACATATATTATTATAACATAATAATTATACGTTTTTCTTGGCAAATAAAGATGTGCAGCGTGCTTTAGAACATCGTATATCTTAACTTAATTCGATTTATACGTCTCAAAAAAAATAACAAACCGGTCTAAACCGAGCTGAATGCGCATTAGTTTGTGCACCTCTGATACAGCATTCTTCGCGCGAGCGATATCAAAAGTTCTTACGAGACGAACAACTTGAAAGATAACAACAACGGCGTTCGAGTCATCGAAGAAGCTGTCATCTCGATAAGATATCTGATATTTTGTCGACAGAGCGCCGATTGCGCCCGCCACGTTCTCCCGTGGTACAAAACGGAATCTTATAGGCGAACAAAGAGCGCACATATATACACTGTTCTTCCGCCATTTGTTCCTGATCGGAGAAATTTCCTCGGAGGATTACTCGCGAGATATCTTCGAAACGCGAGATATCTGCATAGATACTGTTGCAGTCTACGCGGGGAAAAATGGTGGTGTGGTTAAAAGTCGAGGTATTAATAAAGCTCGAATTACAAGCAGCTGAGAATTGAAGATATTAGTCATAATCTAATGTCTGAATCATCGCCGATAAAGTTTGACTTCGAACTTAATTATGAAAGCGGAGTATATTTAGCTACGGGCACAGGTTCAAATTGGAAATGCAAATTTTAGTTCGAGTTTACTACGCGGTAAATTTAGCGAGCCAAATATAGGGAAAGTCGGTTGTGAATGACTGTGGGGAAATAAATCGGCACGTGTACCGGAAGAGACAAAAATTTGTAAAATAAAAATTCAAGTGGAAACCCGGGATGCGAGAATCGAGCGACTCTTGCCGGCAGTGACGGAGCCGGTAGCTTCGCGTCGACTTCGTCTTTTAAATAAATCAGTGCTCTCCCGCGGGGGTGCACGATACAGACGATGAAGGTGAAGGGAAAAGGAGGATGGGCCGGTTGGCAAGGGGCAGGACGGGGGACACTCTCTCGTTGAGATATCCCCCGTCCGTGGTAGAAAGTGTACTCCACTGCCGCCGTTGACTCGCGAAAGCCGATAAGAAGGAACGGAAAGCAAGCGCAAGTTGCAACTCGCGCGTGTACACATTGTATCCTAGATCCACTACATGTCCCTCCATTCATAGATTCCTCGCTTTCCGGGGCGAATTTCTTTCTCGTTGGAAGGTTGCTGCTTGTTGATGTCTTTTGTACTTTTCACCTCCGACTTAGTCACTTTTGTATAAGTTTTTCATTTTTCGAATTGAGTGTCTCTCAGCGATTGAGTCATAAATTGAATTTTTGTACCATTACAAAGTGATGCGATCGAGTATTATTGGAAGGACTTGCACCGCATTGAATTATGTGCAATTTTTCTCGCAAAATTGCACTCGACGAGGATGAATTCACGCACAAGTTCGTGGCGAGCGCGACGCGAAGGAATGATTCGCGATTCCAATGATCCGTGGATCTCCCCGACGGTCCAAGGATCCGGTGATCCGAAAATTCAATGATCCAAGAATTTGTCGAAGTATAGATTCGAGTGATCCAAGGATCGTTGAGCGACCTTCTTATTCTACCCTTATCAAGTATGATATGTATTTTCTTTTTAACGACTAACGGCTAACGTTCCGAGCGCGAGAGTGCGTGCCACCCCAAAAAGAGATAATTGCATACACCCTCCTTGTTGACTCGTTAATGTCTTGGTTTCTTTCATCCTCCCGTGGTCTAACCTCCCCTTCGTGCTTCGGGAGATTCGAAGGCCTATCCCTGCGCGTCAATCTCTTCGAGAATGTTGTTATAAAAACGTACACACCGCTTCTAATTTAATTTTCATGATTATATTTATATATAATCTGACACCTATCATTCGATATCCTCTTTGATATTTTTATTTCTGGAGACGCAAAATTTTTTTAGGAGATACACGTGTATTTTGGTACTGGACGTTTATTATTTGTTGGAGATAAGTTTCGAGTTCTTACAAGTGGACGGGTCGGACGAAAATACATCTTTTTCTCTTGCAAAAACGAACTTCTTAATTATGCTTATAGATGGCAATTTTCCGGATTTAGCTGGTCCAATACCGTTTATAGTAGTAAAAGGCAATGATATAACGGTAAGAAAGAAAATAGAGTAAACTGATCGCTGCGATCAATAAACGGGAACGAGTCAAAGACAAACGAAGATCAAGCTGCTCTCATCGATTATTTAGCAAAGGGCACATAGCTCGGTTCTTCTCGATATTCAAACGCACGTTCTCGAGTTGTGTATAAAGATCATCCAAAAACATTAATTTACTTCGTATCTTTTTACAATGCGAATAAGAATTTATGTGTTCTAAAAACGCTCAACACTAAAATTTGAATTTTCAAACGTTCGAGTAATCGTCCTGCCGGAGTATTTCCGGTAAACGCAGTCGCGCGAAATGCGCAAACGAATGACCTTTGTGTCCGCTTTTCGGCCCGGCAATAGCGGGTCGAAAAATTTTTAAAGGTTCCGGAATCTAAAGCGTAAAAAAGTTTGCACGGGCAATTAATTAGATTTTTGCGCAGTAACAGCGATATTTTCACGCTTTTTCGCGTTTTTTCCATAGCTTCGTGCCGCGCGTCACCATTTTTACTTCCGCCGTGCTACACGAAAAAAAAATATGTATTGTTATTACGGACAATATTTATTCAAATAATATCACGTTATCACAGAGTAATAAATATTTTAAAAAACGTAATGTGTAATATAGGAACCAGTATTCAAAATCTTTTTAGTACGTTAATGCTTCTGTTTAGTCATGTAAACCAAGATTAAGAAAAAAAAAAAAAAAAACGTTGAAATGGCTAAAATAGCTTCTATCCTATATTGATCCGAAATCTATCGCGTGATTTAGCAAAACGATCGCGAATATTGCGATTCAATTTCGTCATTGGTTCGACACGTGGATACCGGGAGCATTTCGCGTGCATTATTAAGCCGCCATTCCACGAAACTTCTCGAGGGTTGATTACCGCGTTATTATTATCCCCCGAGACCCGAAGTAACTCACCGTTCACGTCGGGTATCGCATAGTAATACGCGATTAAGGGAGAATCGATTCTGAATTTTATCATGCCGGTAGTATAACGCGCTCGGAGATACCCCGTATAGTCGATGCGCCGTAAAATTTCTTCCCTCGGGGGGTGACATTTTTTCTCCTCTCCTCCCCTTCCCCGTTCTTGTCTATCCTTACGTGATTTTCCTGATACGTTGTACAGTTTCCTATTTCCTTTCCCGGACTTTACCGGAGTGCCGCAGGTCGGTGACCTCCGCATTGAATATTCGGATTTACGGATAGTTAGATCAGAATCCACGCCCTCATAATTCCGTATAATTCCTTTACTCGCGGCGACTTCTCGAGATCGTTATGCGAACCCTTCCTTCCTGCGATACCTTCGTAGTCCGGCGCTTCTTCTTCCTCGACTTAAGTCGAGGCGAGCGCGGATGCATTTTGCATAAAATGCATATTCATCACACGCGAAAAGAAGCGCCTCTCGCGACCGTGTCAGGCTATTTCATTGTCCGGGTATCGGTATTAATGGAGAAGAAGGAACCGGAAAATATTTAAAAAGGTAGAAAGAGAGAGATATATATATAGTGTGCGGAAAATACTCGGAAAGTTTCGGAGGATTTTTCTTGGACAAGAATTTTTCGCGAATAAATCGTCCGTCATCTTCAAGGCTAAATATCTCGGACACGGGATCGTTATTACACGAAAAGCGAGGAAATAGTTTGGGAAATGGTACGGGATACCTGCTACGGGGTCTTTATAAATTTCAGTGCTTTCGCGTGCCGCGCGCTCGCTGGAAAATACATATTCATCTCGGCTCCGCTCCGTAGAGGGTGCATCCGTAATGGAGACGAAAGGGACAAGAGGGATCCGCGGGATCTGCGTACATTTCGCTGGACGTCCACGTGAATGGCGAGCAATATCGATCAGTCAAAGCAAAGGGGTTATCCGGGCGCGGGCAGCTGTTTCCGAAAGACCCCAATTCAATTTCTACTTCCATGGCAGCGCGATGTGTGTTACATTTTATAGGTCGTCGGACACCTCCGGTGTATACGTAACAAGGTACATTACACGTTCGACATCTGTATCTCGCCAGGTGGCCGTTCCATGTCGTTTCATATTTCATCCGGAAGATGCGAAGGAACGAAATGACATATTTACAGAGGCTCCCGCGCTAACTTCGGCGTTGAAAATATTTGTTTTCGCGCGACACCCCGGCAAATGGCACAGGGCCGCCGTGTGAAATCCCCGTAGATTGACCGGACATCGACGAATGGAGAAAAAAAAAAGAGATGAAAAAGAGAGCACCTCGCCCCCTCCCGAGAGGAAGGAGGGAAGGGGGGTTGTTAACGCCACTAAAGTCGGGGTGAATGCCCGAGACCGGGGCCGCGGAGCAGGCCGAGGGAGAATATCGTGATCGCGCGCGATGCGCGCCGGGGAATGAAACTTCTATTCGTTCCCTTGCAGTAACGAGAGAGACGGAAAGGAACAATATTTATCTTGCTCCGCTCCGGAGACGATATTTTTTCGCGCCGTAATTTTAACGACGGCCAACGGATAGATGATTCGGCGGGAGATTTATTAAAGTCGCGGTAATTTAATATTCGTTCACAAAGAGCTTTCGCTCTTGGCGATTCCATCGTCGTTGCCCGGACATTATTATAATCGAAAACGTAACTATATATCTGGCCGGCGCGCCAATTCTCATTCGAGAAATCTCTTTCTGCTCGCTCTTCGAAAATGAAAAAGTAGAAAGGAGACGATCGATCGGGCGATTAAATACCGCTGCGATCTCAAAAAAACGCTATCGCTCGTTAGAGAATGCGAAATTAAATGAAAAATATTCCCTCGACTGTTTAAACGAGCGTAACCGAGCGTGCGAGATGGTTAACGTGACCGCGGCTAACGCTTCTTAGCTTATCGAGCCGTGCCGTGACTTCCCTAAAGAAGGTCTGCAAGTTCCTTAATTAGGCGCGGAGGTCGGAAGTCGTAACGCGATCCCTTTCGCTCGTCACGAGGAGGAATATCGAGCGATATGTGCGTTTTAAAGCCGTGGAAAAGCAATTGCGTGTCACGCGTGCAGCACCGAACAAAACTCGCTACGGTTATTAGTCAAGGAAATTAAATATTCGTCCGCGAGATTATGCGGAAGGAGTCGCAAAAAGACCGATGGCGTGACGTTTTCGAATTCGTCCTCGGTCACGCCGCGGTATTAATCTGCTAATTGAAAATTTACTTGCGATAACAATTGCTCGCTCGTTCCGACTCTATCGATCCGACATTGTTCGAGAAAGCGTATAGAGGGAGAGAGAGATAATCTATCGGCGGGGAAACCCTCTCGCTCGTGTATTAATCGCGAAAGATTCGCATCCCGAGTGCTCTATAAACCCGTACCTAACCGGTGAGGTAATCCAACGAGAATCAAAGGTTGTTTGCGGAAATTACAACTTACACCGAATGCAACCGAGTCCCCGCAGAGGGAGCAGAGATTTGATCAAAGCGCGGCGTGTATGGCGAAAAGGAGGATCGACGACGACGAGACGCACGAGACGCACGGGCTCTCTTTGAGGCCCGAATTGCTCGAGACTCGAAATTGCCGTTGACGAGACCTCGTCGGATTGGGCTTTCGACGAAACCGATGATCGAGCCGCGCAACAACGTTATACCCATTTGTGACGGGCGGGCAAATTGCAGCGACGAGGTAATTAACGAAGTCGGTGTGCGTAAAGCGGAGCTTCGCTTCTAAATAATCACAACTGTGAAAACAGATTAATAGAAATAAGCTCGGGGAGCTTATTCCGCTCCAGTACCAAGGATAAACGTTCTCTCTCTCCTCTCGTTGGAAATGATTTAACCGGCGTGAATCGCCTCCTTTTTGCTTCAAGCTTCCAAGTCGATGACACCGAACGTGTTCTAAATGTTCAAATTGCGAAGATATCGGATAATAGGTGTAGTAGTGCCTGTTCGTTGGAAAATAATCGCGGCGCAAAGAAAATTGACGCACTTGGCCTCGGAACGCCGATTACTCCGATTCCCCGAGATCTCCGGCCGCTGAAACGGAGCCTAGGCGATCGGTATTTATCGCACGAATTAACGCACGGTGCATTTTGCCGCGCATGCACGACTCACTTGCGCCGCAAAGCGGATTATTTATGGCAGCGCGCCGTATCCTTCCGAGAGAAGAGCCTGCTCGCTAAGCGGCAAGCTCTCGCTTACTACGACTCGCTTCTTTCATCTCCCTTGTTTTCCCCGCGTTCCCAATAACATATATATACTTTGTAATCGTCTCCAATCGTCGGTGATCCTCATCAGCCATGATCCACATTAAAAAAGAGGATTTTGAGAAAAATATAAAAATTCCCGTAAAATTCTTCAGGTATTTAATAAATGATTCTCTCTCGTTATTACAAAGTTTAATGTGCCTTTCAAAATCCGCAAGCATATTGTATTAAAGCATACTAGTTACGTCTCGCGACGTCCATCATCCTCGTCGACGACGAGTCAAATTATTAATTATCCCGGGTAATAATTAAAAGCTCTTTCAACGACAAAGAGAGGGCTTTTCGTACTGTTGTAATAAATTCATGATGGAGTTCCCGTTGTCGCATTGCTTTCGCTACACATGTGTAATACTCGGTCTCATTCGATAGAAATTTACTACGTATAAAGAACGTTACATGTTCAAGCTCCATCGGGAGATTTGGAGAATAATCGATTATAAAGATTTCTACGATAAAGCCTCGGCGAACCGTTCCGTCTATGCTGCCGCTGACGAGTTTATTCGCGGTTGGTCGGATTCCACCCTACTTCTCTCTTCGTGTTCCCAGAGGAACGCTTGCGCCAATATCCAGTGTCAGAGAACGATGGAGAAGAACGTTCGCGTTTTTCTGCCGGGAGAAAAAGAGAGAGAGAAAGAGAAGAGATAAACTTAGAGGAGACGGGAAAGAAAATATTGCGTTCGACTTTCTCTCTCGGTTTACCTAAAAAAAAAAAGTAGACTGGCATAATTACACTCCTCTTTCTATACTTAGGGTAGTGAATCGTGCATGCGCGAGGCGCGATAAATAAAACTTACGATCTTCATGATCGCGCGAGAATCCTTCGCGTTACGTAATATCCTTAACGACATAAGCGATATAACAACTTCCAATGTGGATTATAAAAATATTCAATCTTTGTCATACGAACTAGTTAACCTATTGATATGTAAACTATCGATATGTAAAATTGATATGTAAAGTCACGGACCAATGTGATCCGCATGCCGCGCGAATCCACGAGGCGATCGCGTCCGTCTCGCAGATCCGCGTCTCTATTTTATTTTGGCCGGCGTTATTGTAACTTTTGTGTCAGTGTCTGTCTGTCTCTGTGTGTGCGCGTATGTGTATATGTGTATTCCTCTGTGTGCGCCTGTTTTGTATATACGCTTACATGTTTGATAATGCAATAACAAGATGCTCGGTCTCGCATGCATCCCGCTAATAACGGCGCCGGTATACTTTCATCGTGAAACATCAGCGCATTAAACCTCTTTAACGAGAATAAAGGAATCGATAATCAATAATGAATTACTTATCCTTGTCGGTGTCCCCGAAGAATATCGCTGATCGAAACGATGTAATGCCGAAGAGTCTTGGTCGACGACGTCAGTTCTTCGACCCGCGGTTAATTTCCATCGATGATCGGCAGCGATATTACCTTCTTCGGCGAGAGGACGATAGGGGATAGAGGATGATAATGTATTTGATTTTCTGAACGATCATGCCCGCCGCTGGATGCACACGCGACTCGCGTCGCGTAACGAACGAGTCGGGACTTTCCACGATGGTTATTCTTCCGGCCAGCCGAGATCCTCACCGACGAGCTCGTAGAAGCGTTGATTGTGCTCGTTGAAGAACTTCCTCAGCTTTGTCACGACCATCGGACTGACGCGCGGATGACGTCTCCCCTTGCTCTCCTTCAGACACTTCTCCGAAGTCTCGTTCCTCAGGCAATAGAAGCCCTTGGTGTGGTTAAAGTAGAAGTTGTGCCGACCGATGCGCGGCTCTAGCCCGAGGAAATTTTCGATTCGGCGCAGCTGAGGTACCGGATCCTCGATCAATTGATCGCCATTCACTATAAGAATCTGCTCCCTGGGGAACACTTCCAGCCAACGATGCATATAGGTGTGATAGAGGGAGATGGCGACCGGTCTGTAGGACTCGTTGATGGTACCGTCGGGTCGCATAACAAGCTCCTCGAATGTACGCGCCACTTGCTGCTGCTGTTGCTGCTGTTGTTGCGGCGTGCCGTTGGTCAATGTGGACGCGGTCGCGGCGTGCGTGCGCAATTGCGTGTAATCCGATATCGCCCGGGTGACTGGCTCCCGCACGATCAGCAACAGCTTGACGCTGCCGTTCATCGCGCGGATCCTCTCGGGCACCTCGGGCGTCACGAAGTAACTGGGGCTCTTCTCGATGGTGATCTGTCCCTTGAAGGAGTAGGGCATCTTGCGGCGGTACCATTCCAGACCCTTCCCGTAGTTGTCGTCACGGTCGAAGAAGTGGACCTCGCCGGCCGCCTTCTGTATCTGCGGGTGCAGGAAGAGCATCTCCAGCAATGCCCTCGTGCCGCACTTGCGTACGCCGATTATGATGGCCTGGGGAAGATGGCGATTCGTGCGCGGGAAGTGAACCTTGGAGTTGGAGAAGATGAGGGGCGGCGACGCGCGTACCTGTCATAAATCCACCACATACATGGCAGTCTGGTACTGTCTGCGGAGAGACATTCGCGAAATGCAATTTTTGTTACAAGAGACACGTTACCTGAGAAACCAGTTCGACCGTGCGTCCTTCGACGGCGGAGACCGCATGGAGGCTGTAAACGGCGCTGTCGTAGAGTATGTGGAAGGTGAGGAAGAGAGACAGCAGGGCGACCGATAGAAAAGCGACGGCCATTTTCGATCTGGATACGCCGACCACTAAAATGCAATCCGACGCGTCACCCTCGGCCGGCCTCATGGTGGAGCGGGGCATCCACCTGCGGCAGACAATCGAGAAACGCCTGTCTCGCCGGATATTCAAAAGTTTCAAAGTGCCGAGACTCAGTCGAGCTCGATTTTCTCGAGCACGAGCCTCCACTCTGAAAGGTTCTCAAAGGGCAATCGCGTTTCTCCCCCTCGTTTTTCCCTCCTCTTAGCACGCAACAGCGCCGTTAGTTACGGGCGACGTCTCTAATCTATTCTTTCTTCGCCGAGGCGCGGTAGGAATGATTAAGTCTCAGCGTGATCGTCGATTATTACAGTGCGCCGCGCACGCGGATACGATGCACGGATATCTCGCGGGGCGTCCAATTTACAAGCCATTACGACTCCTAAGTCCTCTGCACGATCCGATTTATCGGGAACGAATCGGAAGGGAGGGAGGGTTAAAAGTAACAGATTATTTAACGCAGGCCACAGGTTTATTTTCCGCGCTCTAAAACTCTAACTAAGCGAGTAGAAACAATTTCGGGCCACCGCAGTGGCTCGTGACCGATAATTATGCAGCTGATTGGCATTTACACGAAACGCTACGGTTGCCGGCGCAAATTTATCGCGGGAACGCTCGCGTGACAGACGAACAAAGCGGTTGTCAATGCCGCGCGCTCGCTAATTTCGTTCGCCATTGAATGCGGGCTCAAAAGGATCGATCGGCGGATTTACCGGCGATTCCACCGAGTCATACGTTAGGATTTCGTGGCCTCTGCCCGCGAACGATAAATCATCGACCCGCATGCTGTCCCGTGAGCGAAAAATAATGGGCGATTAAACTCGAACAATCTTACAAGACATTACGTTACTGTACATTACATATTTACGTATCTTTACCGGCGTGTATTATCGATAATCGTGCCGAGTCATCGTTTCCCACATATATCCTCGCTGAAAGACGCACGTCTGGATTATAGATGACAAAAATTGATAACGTTCTCGACTTGCCCCCCCCCCCTCCCAG
Source organism: Temnothorax longispinosus (assembly GCF_030848805.1). Lineage (NCBI taxonomy): Eukaryota > Metazoa > Arthropoda > Insecta > Hymenoptera > Formicidae > Temnothorax > Temnothorax longispinosus. The sequence continues at coordinate 2,602,528 of NC_092366.1, forward strand.
ATTATATTTGTTAACGTTGCTCGAGGTGAGACATTTACAGCATTAGCGCAACAGGCATGTAAATTACATGTTCTCGCGTGAATAAAGATCCCACGGCGAAAGTCGTCCGCGGCGAGCGTAGCCCCCCGAAGAATGAATCAAAATTCACGAGTGACGAAACTTGTACTCGAGAGCTCTTAAACTCCGAATAGCTAATGAACTTCTGAAACGAGACACGGGGAGGACGGGGGGAGGGCGAAAGGGGGGAAGATCGAGGAGGCGCGGAGGATCGATCCGGTGTAAATGATGCAGAAAGGTCGGTACCCCTGAGACAGAGCGCAATCTAAATTTGATGCGGCTGCATCTTGTATTCCGATGTAATGGCTCCTCCAACGTTTATTGCCCGATGCGCCTCCAGCCGCGTTACATCATCGGTTTCACGTTGATTTGTCAGAATAATCGAGTACGTATACCCGCGCGCGTTTCTCGTCGCGTCACTTTTAGTCTTAATTGCAGCTCGAGACGCAATTAGCGAATCTATCGCTAACGAAGTCGTGTTCTATCCTCCATCTTTTTTATTCCGTTTACATCTTCCCCTTCGCGTTCGATGATGTTACGAAACTGCGCACGTTCGAAAGAGATTGCGGGTATTTACGGGTGTTTGCCCGGACTTTCTTCTTTATCCGTAACTAGATACTTGATGTTACGAACGACTCCGCGCGTATCGCGTATCCACGCAGACGCTTTAATATTATATTTTTAACGAGCCCTTCTCTCCGCCCCTCGCTCCGCTCGCGAAATACGCCCGGAATAACATTCGCGTTACAGTCGACTCCCTATTGCACAATGGGAGCCATTTGACGCGCAAGTTTTCTAGCTAAAATTTGCTTTGTGCCATTGCGTGGCGCGGTGTGGCGTGGCGCGGCGCGGCGCGGCATGGCGGCAGGCCGAGGTGTTTCCGTGGGAAATACGCGGCCCGTGTTATTCGGACAAATTGCAATTTCCAGAGTTGCCTTCCGCGTCGTTGCGCTCCTAGCGAAGCTCGGCACTCACGACTATCGAAACGACTAGCTATTTACTTATTGCCGTCGTAGCGTATCAACGTGTAATTATACGGCCAGGCAAATTTACATAACGCATTAATGTAGGTAAACTATCGAGACGAGCACTTCGGAGCGCGACTTTACTTTGAACGGGCGTGAAATTTGATGCCTCGTTAAAGATAAAGATAACTGGTGTTAAAGATAAAAAGAAGGATTGCAACACACGATGTGATCTTCCGTTCCGTTAAAATTGAACATTATCTCGTGAGCTAATTCAATGGACGTAGCCGCGGAAAGTAGCAATTTTCTCGTCAGGAGGACAAGCGCGGAAACTTTAATTAACTAATTACATACGATTCTCTCGCCCGCGGATTCCGCAAGGTACCGACGTAATTGAATCGAGCGCGAACGGAGGAGAGATATATCGAGATATATTTCCCGTACAGTTTTAATCGGAAAATCCCTTCGATACTTACAAGACATCTATGGGGGATTGAGGAGACCGCTCTTGACGAGGCCGTGCCTTGTTGGGCATTTGCGTTTGTTTGTACGTTCACATTGTGGGAGTTTCTGAAACAACCAAACAGACCATCTTGTTAGAAATGCGTTGGACAATGTACACAAACTCTGTCACTCTGTATCTAATAGTCTTACAACATAATTCGAGCAATGTAATTCGCCCTGCATCGCGATATTTTAAATGGCATCGTTATTCCGCGATGCAGCAACGCGCTAAAATTTTGAGAGTTTCACTTGATAAATAATAACAGCATAGTTTTTCGTGGCAACAATAGGGGCGTTAGGACGGTGCTATGGGGAAATCAAATGCTTTTCAGGAGGTCCCTTGGTGACCCAGTTGCGCGACTCGAAACTTGCATAGGGCGTAAATAGAATCACTCCGGTGGAATAGCAACTTTTCTCATTCTAAACTGTCTGTTCGCGTACTGTTAAAAGCTCCGTAAATATATCGCAAGCACATCTCAGTTTTATATCTCCATGTTATATTGCGTCTTATATATTTTGTTAATCACGTGTCAAGCTTCGTAACGTTCATCGCAGGATTTATATAGCGCGAACGTTATTACGTTCATCGACACGGTTAATGTCTTTACCGTTAAAACAGCCGTGTGCACCTCCCCGATATATCCTCGGATATATCTTTAAAACACCGTAAACGTTCCGTTCCTCGAGAGAAACGGGAAACGATATCGATTTATGTTCTATACGTTTCCATGTCTTTATGTCTTTCTCATAAATAAGCGGAGATTGCGTTTTCTACGGAACAACCAATTCTTATCGAGTATATATCCAGACTTTTGCTCATCGAGCGCGCGCGCGGCTCTTTGGAAAACGACGCGACGGATGCATCGGCGCATAAACACATGTATCCATTTATCTACACGACATTACGACGCGTGTACCATTACGCTCGTTGATATATCGCCGTGTTCTATTCGAGAGGGAGATGATGATCTATGCACTCGTACATTCGCGTTTTTCCGTTGCGCCACGCGGGTCGAGTACACATAATACATAAAACACCGATGTATAGGATAAAAAAAAGAATATATATAGAGAAAAAATCGAATTTCCTACTGCTGGCCTTGAATACATTCCAGAAACCTATATCGATCGGATAATGCACTTGACGGAGTTGCACTCCGGGGTTGCTGTCGATTCGTTTTGCCACGTAACTATTTTCATCTACGTCAGTCTGGTGACCGTCTGACCGTTGCACGAAATAACAAGGACACGTCGCCGTCGCGTCGCCGTCGCGTCGCGTTGGGGGATGAATCGATATATCGAATGCACGGGGCTCCGGGGACGGGTATGATGTAACTCACGACATTCTTCCGCTTGCGTAACATCGACCCTCCGCGAGACGACGAGAGTGTGGATAGAAGATAGAATTAGAGACGAGCACACTATATACGGAAACGAAATTACGCTCTATTTATCGTCGAGACGCTCTCGGCGCGCTACCCGGACATTCCGCTCGCTCCGTTCTATACTCTTTTTGGATTTGGAGCTGGGACGGAGGAGCTGGGACTTGATATCCTTGACAAACCGAGAGTATCATCGTCAGAGACGGATAAGATGGTCTTATGCATGGAAATGAGAAATTAAGGTAAAAAAGGATATCAAAAATTCAGAACCTAAACGCCGCGTTTGTCCCCAAGGTGAGAACAAGACAAGAAGTTAATTCTCAGATATTCCTTCAAGAATGATTTTTATCTTCGGCTTTGTCTCCCTTGGAATTGACCTCGGATTAATCAAATAATACCTATAACTGGATAGAAAACATGGTAATGACAATGTTGCATGTGTGTTTAAATAATGGTAGCAGCAGGTAAATAAATAGTAAATATCGATCGTAAATTTTCTGCCTAGTATTCTATCGCGTTTTGCATCGCAAAAATATATATATATATATCTGTACTTTAAAGGTAAAGAATGGTATCTTCGTTATTAGAAATTTAGAGAAAACAAGATTTAAAGTTGATTATTTCTATGAAAATTTCCAATACGACTTGTTTAAAACGTTGTATTTTAGAAACTAGTAATAATGAACATAAGATCCTTTAACCATTATACAATTTTAAACTCCTGATGATATATTGGAAAAAGTATTAACTCTAATTTTGACAAAAACTGGAGATACGATTCTTTACTTCTAAGGTTCAGACATAAGGACAGGAGGATATTATTCTTTTCTTAACGGTTATTATTCTTCCAAATAGATTCACAATGTATTCGCAGAATACATGTAAATTCCAGTAGATTGCATGATTTCTGGTCAGCGTCTATGAAAATCGTTCAAGGGTTACCGCTACTTTAACGACCGCTTTGGAAGTTGCCGGTCGATGTGTCTGAAGCACGCGAAAACGGTAAAAGTTCGGCCGCGCCGTGCCGGCAACGGCATAAGGTAGCGGCTGCGCCCGCAATCGATACTTTCCCAGAAATTTGCAAGTATGTCGTGAATTTGACAAATCGGTTAAACGGAGCGAAAACATTTTCCCATTCGACCGCACGAAGGTGTATAGGAATAACATGGAAAAACAGCATTTCTGTGTTCTTGCACGGAAAATAATATTCCGTCTTGTATTTGATACGATCCCAGTCGGATACGATCTCCAAAATTGTTGAGGTAAAAATAGCACCTGGTATATACAAGACGTACATTCGTGTTACCGAAAAGAGATTTGGGATTGCCAAAGGGTTGGCGATTATGCGGATTGTGCTCGAAATTGAACGTCGCCAGATAAGGCAGCCTCGAATAAGTTTGACGGAAACGGCCATTTAAATAACGGCACGGTAATCGAGATTTGCGTCCAAACTTACTTTCCCTTATCGAAGGGTCAAATTATTCTGCGGGCCAATGAAAAGGCGGCATTGCCGAGATAACGCGCCATTTATCAGCAAAGGGATGCCCGTTCCTATTTTAGATAAATGTTATCTCTGTGCCGCGGCTAAGCTTCGTAAACGTATATACATATAAGTATAGGATTAAGCGCGAACCTGTATCTCTTATGCGAAGCCAAATGAGGCAAAGGAAGATCCTTCAGAAAGGATTCGATTGCCTTAACTGATTTTGAAAGTTAACGAGAGACTTCTTAGATGCAGCACGATTTCTGGAATCCGCAGTACTATGCTTTCACAGTTCTCTCTTTCTCTCTCTCTCTCTCGTCAAAAATACTTGACATAGTTTCCGATTTCATCATCGAGTGCCCTTCATCGACACATTTCTGCTATATAATCCAAGAAGCGGAGGTCAGACGTCCAAAGGTTATATACTTTCCACATATACGGTGAACCTTGAACTTGCTCGACTCGTTTTTCCACGTTTTAAATTCAGCAGATTTCACGTTTTATCCCAATCATTTAATCGTGGCCCGATGAAATCCGATAAAATATCCCGGCCGCGAAATGTACGTGAACGTAAATCGATATTTTTTTTCGCATTTCACCTCGTGGCGCGCGGTTTACTTTGCAGTTGTAAATTCTTAATTTAGCACGAATCTAGTTTAAATTCAGTGGGACGCGTATACCTGGCAAGCACGAATTCGAACATAGCGTGAACGAAGCTTCGGCCACACAATTCGCATAATCGATGCTGCAAACCCGATTATGGTAATTTGCAGGGTTAGATACAGCTCGCGCTTTAAAACTTTAGAAAGCAGCCGGCGCAACTAGAACCGCTTCGGTCTTTTCAAGGACAGAGACGCGTTCCGTTATCTCGGAGTATCCTTTGACCTTTCCCATCCACATTATACCCGTAGTCATTCGGTTATTTAGTATATCCGGCCACATGAATAACGTATAAATATCTATGGCATTAAAGTCACTGACGATGAATCGGAAAGATTTTCCCCGAACGTGTGTGTTACATCGTTTTTGTCGTGTTTTTTACATAAGTAACACGCAATAATTTACGTTACGACAAGTTAGGAAAATGAGATTTTGCTCCAGCGCGCGTGCGTTGATATTGGATAATTGCGGCGTATGATCGATATACCCCGCGGTAGAATCTCTCAACATCTCGCCGCAAATTACGTAATTATTCATAACGCGAATGGCGCTAAAGCATCCATTATGTTTGACCAGAAAACCGATACCGTGTTACCAATCATGTCGTAAAGAAGAAGAATTTCAGGTAATGATATTTGAATTGTTCATACAAATCGGGACTACCATTTACAGAATGAATTTTTCAGCAACTGAAATTGGAGTCTACCCTCGAGACTAAATTGAGTTTATTTAACATTCAATTGTACTTAATGTTTTATCTTTGCGCGGTCAGACCTTTTAATAATTGCTAAAATTTTTCCGATGGAAAGCTCTCCTGAAAACTAAGAGATTCGAATCATTCCCCTGTTTCTCGTTATTCGGACCACGCGATGGTCCAAAATAAGATACGCGCAAAAGAAGAAAAAAAAGATCGGTTATGCATACTAATGAGACAACTCCGATGATGATGCCGGTGATAACGTTTATATTTGTATGTAAAAGCAAAGGGGCCAGTAGAGATCTCTCCACAGGGAGGATGGACTAATTGCGACTGTTTAGTAGCTGCAAAAAAACAATAAAACTAAGCGTCACGGGAATTATTCTCCATCTATCTCCTAAAAAAAAGGAGAAACACGGAGATATATCCGGTTGTCGATATTTGGATGGGAGATTATTCAAATCGGACAAGGGTTGATCTTACCCTTTTGTCGAGAGTCAGAGGTCAGGGATTGGAGATTGAGTTGTGGGGCATCGCGGGCGCAGACCTCGCAACCTCTTCGTGACGCGTTCATTAATCGGAGTTGCGTAGGAGAATCGAGCTGTACACGTGCGCGCGTGAGCGGCGTAGGCGTACGAACGATCGAGAGGGTGGTAAACGTAAGCGTAGTAATAGTAGAGGGGTAGTAGTAGCGACGTTCTACTCCGTCCTAACCTGGCCTGGCTTATTGCCGCCAGACTGATAGAGAGAGAGACAGAAAGAGAAAGAGAAAGAGAGAGAAAGAGGGAGCGCGTGCGCACTCGTCGCTGCATACGGCCACTGAGTCAAGGTCTTGCCGACTGGCGATCGACCTGACCTCGCTTTTCTCCTTAAAACGAATAACCGGCGACGAAACATCGATCGGAGACACACGCAAATGCGTATATTCGACACCCGCTTGACATTTTTTTCAAGAGGGCGCCTACTGTTCGCTATGTTCGCGCCGAGACGATCGTTCATTTTCCCGCGCGATGCCATCGTTCGCTTCTCCGTTCATCAGTTTTTAATCAATGAGGCTCTTGATTATGCTGCTCCATAGTTCTCCGTAAGAGACCCGCGAATAAGAATACACCGGATCGTGAGCGCGTGTCGAAATAACGAGCTGGCTCGCCCGCGCGCCGCGAGTAGTAAGAGTCTATTATTGATCAGACGCACGTAGCGTCGCCCACGCGAGGACGAGCGTGGACGACACAAATTAGCCCAAATACATTTGTAAACGTATCTCGGTTGTTCAAACTGCGAATGAGTCGCGCTACGTCACGCAACTGACGCACTCTCCGCTTCGTGAAAAGGCAAACCTCGCGTGATTTTTGTTTTCTTCGCGTTTTCATTTTATTAGATTGAGGCAGGTCGCGCTCGCCCTTCGATCCCATTTGTTCGCTACAATCGATATTTGATTAACCGCTAACAGGTATACGCTTCGCTCACGAGAATTTCCGCATTGTTCGATGCTCATACCTAAACGCGGCGCGATAGAATGCTTTACGATTGTCCAGTAATTTAACAATAGTAACAATAAACAATCAAAAATCTCGCAGACGGGGTTACTATTACGAAACATAAAACAATATCAACGACGAAATTTATTACTTTCGCCAAGTGGTCGCTTCGTATCGTTCATGAATATTCACGAAAAAAAAAAAAAAAATAGACGTACTGCGCTCAACTATGTGTTCGCTTTATTCGCTGCATCGTTTATGTCCCGCTTTAATTAATTTCTCGTATTTTTTTTTCGAAAAAAAAATAGACAAAGAAAGGAAGTAAATATTCATTGCCGTTAAAGCGGACAAAATCGCGGACGCATCGCCGAGGTCCGGTTTCCGATAAATTCATTGGTCTATGCGTTTATGAATTTATGAATATCGCTAAAAGCTAAAATCGGGTCGGGTCAAAAGTTCACGTGACTTTCCGGTAATGCGGGATCCTTCTGGGTCTCACAATCGCGATGACATAATCGCGGATGATACCGCGATGCGTTCGTCTCGCGCGCAACTCGATATTGCACCGTCCGTCCGTCGTCGGGGAAAAAGGAGATGTGTCGGAGTTTGTGCCGGAAATTTTATTCCGATAGAACGCGACTTGATCCTAACGATACTAATAACTATACATTTTGCCGCCGTTCGTGCTTGGTAACCGAAGCGCTCTATTTTCGAAATTTAATGCACGGCAAGTTAGGTCGCGGCTCATAATTTGCTGCGCGCCGAGGCGCATTACCGCCGCCGATGCATTACAGCGCGATAAAACGTTAATATAACCTGCGCCTTTCTCGATGGGCTCGTGAGCGAACGGCCGTGTAGCGTTCCATACGAGATCATTTATCCCACACGTATTTCTCCTCTCTTCCTTCCCCAGGTCGACGTTCAGTCTGTTACCAGGTATAGATGTCCGTAATCGAATCGCCGCGAAACGAAATCGAGTTGGAAGTCGGAAACCGCGAGGCGGAAGAAGGTTCTGTGCCTTGTCTCGATACGCCCGCGCACTATATAGAAAACGAACTTTATCGTTTCCTTCAGGAACCGGTAAAACGGCATCATTAGTTTTATTATCTCGCCTCATGGTAAATAGAAGGCGCGAGGCTGCGTAAATTTTTCAGCGGAGGGGAAGGGGGCGTTTTACAGCGGGTTCTTCTTCGAGGAACGTTAGACTGTAAAAATGGACTTTACGACGTTTCACGCTGCATGCGGATCTATTTGGTCAACGCTAACTATTTTAAAGGCTTTAAAAAGACACTTACGGCGCGTTCGTAAACATTTCGAGGGATAAGTAACCCTCCCGTTTTCGATGATCAGGCGTGAAAATTGTTTTCGGACTCGTTACGCGTTGCATTTTGCGTATAGAAACGGTTTTTCGTCGAATAATTCGAATGTTATCTCTCCTTTCTCTCTCAAATCGGCAATGTCCAGAACTTATGAGTAAAAATTTACAGGTTGGTAGCTCGCGCCGCGACTGGTTCAGCTAAACGTCACACCTCATCCAATTTTTGTTACGTTCTCGCTCTCGCTATACGAGTAATGTCGTTTCTCGCGTAGGTGCCACTCGACCCGCTACAAAATACAATCCTCATAGCGCCGGATTCATTTTACCATCAGTTCCGCACACGAGGCGAACGCAATGGAAAAGGAGAAAATGGAATGGGGTCGCTATACGGGAGAAGCTCCAGCCCGGGCAACTCGACCTTAAATTCTTTCCAGAATGGAAAACTTCTCTGGACACGCTAGGATGTTTCTTAAAATAGTTGGACGGTGTTTATATGCCATTTTTTCATTAGTACACACCGGTAGGATGCAACTGGTAAAGTTCAACCAAATATTTTAGTTTTAGAAGTTCCACGCGCTGCCGACTACCGAATCTCTGAGAGACAGTAATATCAGCCAAGCACGCGAATAGTTAACGATGTTTTACACTTTTTTTTTACAGATATATTTGAAATACTTGAAGGCATAGTTAAAATAACTTGGGAAACGGGAATTAAGGTCAAATGTTATATTCGATACGTCGGAACGTTGAGCGCAAGTTTAAGCCCTCAAAAATAACGACGCGATGAAAGCGGCACGCGGATGAAATGCATTTTGATGAAAACGAGCATAAACACGATTAGTATCAATTAGAATGTATAGTTAATATTATTCGCGTACAGAGAGAGAGAGGGGGAGAGAGCTACATGGGAGCGCGAATCAAGTTAATTATCGGGGAGTGCTTCCTCGTGCCGCCCCGCGCAGCTCCACGCCGGCAAAAAATGCGCGAAAGTAAAGCCGCTTTAAAAGTGAGTTAATACTTTAACAATTGCGAAAAGTTTTGCACGGGTTCGGAGTAGGAAGGGAGGGGTCCGAAGCCGGATCCTCCATACTCTACGTAGTTGCGCTTTAATCCATTCAGCCACCGGCTCAACTTCTCCCGGCCATTTTGCAACTTGCTCGTTAATGTTGTTTCGCGGGAATCTACTCCTCGCGAAAATGGCCCACAGACAGGACGCATAATGGAAATAATCCATTCACTTATCTTACTGAGAGAATGTCTGATTAATCAAATCATTAAAGCCGCCTCCCGATGTTCAAAAGGTTAAACGGACCGTTAATACACATGTATTTGTTCCCATTACATACTTGTTTTGCTACAAAACACGGGATATGATTCGTTCGATCGTAGAAACGCGTGGGTCGACGGACGATAAAAGCGCGGGGAGTTGCCCTCAAGTTGCGAGAGGAAACAGGATATCTGGTTAAAGGAAATCACGTGGGTGATGTCATTCAGAAAGAAAGAAGAATAATCGACGAGTGCATGGGTCAAACCGATAGGTCTCTAACCACCCACGAATCACTCTGACAACTGATTCGAGCGATTCAACTTTATTGCAGCCGATATTGCAATGCGACGGGGATCGGGAGGAAGCCGACGACATTTCCGAAACACGCTCGCGTGTTTCGGCCGGTGCGTGTCACCGTTAATTTTAGTGTCTATTAACTCTGGTGATTTCAAGCATCGTTTTTTTTTTATCACGACGCACCGGCACGTACTTCCCACGCCCACGCCGCATTTTACAGGTCCACGAGTCTCTCGTCGTACATAGCCCCTTCATTCATTGTCAACGGTGTAACGTTAAATTTAGTTCCGCGCCTACGCACAGAGTTAATAATGATGTTTTACGCAGCTAAAAGTTTGTCCCCGTTTATTTTCCGTACGCAGGAATGGCAAAGAGATTTCTTCGAGAATTTCCACGAAAGTGCGCCGCAAAAGAGGAAGGAGAGAAACGCGCGGAATGTTTCCACGTACCATTTGTCTCTTAAGAAAAATATATTAAATGTTTTTTTCTTATTAAAAAAAAAATTATGCTCCGCGTTTCTTTCAGCCCTCTTACGTTTGCGTTTCAGAGAGACTCGAGCCCGCGCTACTGAAATATTCATGAGCGACTCTCTCTCTCTCTCTCTCTCTCTCTCTCTCTCTCTTTCCTAAACACCTGAAAAAATGTCTCGTATTTAGCAATTATTCAATTGCTCGCTTGCCGTGACAGATTGAATAAACGCGAAAACGCGAGATTCTGTTATAACGAGCGCGAAACTGTTGGCGAGTTTTACTCCAATGATAATTTCATGATAAAATCATACAACTCGATCGTTGTATTTCTCTGCTTTATTTATATTGTTAATCCAATTAAAAACTTGAAAAATTCTAGTCTTTTTAAATAACGAGTGTGAGTGCAAGAATACAGCAATCTGAAATTCGATCAGGCATATATGCTTTTCCCTTTATTGTACTTTATACCGTTCTCTGCTTCTAGTAAGGAGATAGACTGAAGTGTTCGATATCGTATCACACAGTCTCTTTTATCCTTGAAAATGCCGATGTATCCAGTAGGCGAGCGCCCGGAATTTCTCCGGGAACTATCCCCCGAGCGAATTTATTTCTCTTATGGCTCTCTTGCTTAAATTCGCCCATGCTTCACGTTGTCGTGAATTTACCAACTCGTGACTTCCACCGCGCGCGTTTCTCGCGCGAGAATATAACCGTTTAGGCGAGAAAGCTAACCATACCAATATTATTCATATACGAAATAAACAAGAAGATTTAATTAAAGCACCAGCCACGGGTAAAAATCATTACAATTCCCCACCATTTACAGAAGCTCGTTACTCTAGCCCGATTTAAATCATGTTAAATAAATAACGAGAGAAAACCGACCGAGTGGTCTCGACATCTCCGTGACGTACAAAATCCTTATATTTAATGTAAAAACGTTCGCGCGCATGTTTGCACATATTTCCCGTATCTCGTATAAAATTTTCTCCACCCGATACCCGGTAATTATCACGAAAACGTCGTGTAGAATGGAAGAATTCGCGACGTGAAATTTCGCGCAGTTCGGAGATTCGAATTGATCGCCGCACCGTCACACCGTAACTCCGTTCCATGTTGAAGGCTCCCTGAATTATTCTTCGAGAGTGATACACGTACCGTGCGTGCATGTGTGCGGAGACTCGCTCTCCATCGTTTCGTCTCTGTTTCCCCGAATCGGATTCGGAATCTGAGCGCGCAACAGGGTAATTGCAACGTTTGTCGGTCACGTTTATTATCGAACAGCGAATATATATTATCGTTAATGAGATCCTTCGACATGTTGTTCTAATCCTAATTAAACGAGTCGCTCGTTACTGCCATTTCGCCCATTGCGCAATCATCATTTGTATATACGCATCACAATAACGCAATATGCTAATCTAACCAGCGAACGATTGAGAAGCGGAAATGTAGGGAAAAAAAAATCTGTCAAACTTACCGTTCCGCGTCGCGCCTAGTTTCACAGACTCTCGTGCTGGAAGTGGAAGTTCAAAATCCATGCATGGCGAGGGTTGGAGAGCGTTGAGAGTACGTTGAAACTCTGCAATAGAATGAAAATTAGCGTTATTAAATTTGTACTTGTTGGGGGCAAATTAGAATAGTTAATATTAAGTAAACACGGTACGATTCGATACACAGAGTGTGCAAACCTATACAAGATGTAAATTAATTATTATTTATAACGTGACACACAGGGTAATTAATAATGTAACGAATAATCAATAATGAGCCGCGTACTTAATCCGCGCGCGCACTGCAGCTCTCGTCGACCGTTGAGTTTTCGGTGATGAGATCGAGCTAGAGAGATAGGCAACCAGTTTCAATTTCCTGCAATCGTTCGGATAGTCAGCTCTAGGATTCTGGTTTCATATACGCGCGGCAGCGGAGATGAAGATAAGTGAAATTCGATGATCGAAAGTCTCGCTATTACGGCTCTCTCTCTCTTGTTAATCAATTCTGCAGCTATTATATTGAAACCGTTGCAATTTGGTATTAATAAAAAGAGATATAAATGTACATCGTTTTATCAGCTTCCATAATTTAGCAGTTTTATTTTATTCCTCACGTTTTCTCTCGCATCGATCGAGATAAGCGTCGATTCTTCTTGTTGTCATTACTTGAGCCGGAGTAGTTCGATTCCTGAGGAAACGTGGAAGGAATCGAGTTGTCGGTAATGCATAGATAACGTAACGAGCAAGATTCGCTGCTCTGCTTGCGTTTCAGCGTCGAGAAGAGAAACTCGTATAACGTTGCGACGACGTCTCGAACGAGTCTTTAATTGGAATCGGATAGAAATCGCTACAAATCCGTACGTTTCCTGTTCGCTTCTTCTAACAATACGGCGAATCCCCCGAGAAAGATGCTCCACCAGTTCGTTAAATAAATCGACTTCCGATGAGAAACAAGTGGGTTTAAGGAAAACCTTCCCTCTCGGTATTTCAGTAAAATAATACGAATGCGCGCGTTAGGAAGTTCAACGTAAGTTAAAAGAAGAGAATATTTCGTATCTCGTCGGATCGAAACGCGAGACCTGATTTTTCTTCTATTAGATTCTTTGCTCTTAACTTCGAATCCGCCGAGCTTCTACCTTCTCGAGTTCACGGAACCTTTCCAAGTATTTAAGCGAGGAAATATATATATATAACGTTGGAAAGGCTGGAAAGAAGTCTCGTCTTGTCCAAGCGTTTCTTCACGCGCCCGAAGACGTTCTTACAATTTCCAAGTCGTCCCCGTTCACGGCTTCGAGTCACGAAGTGAGGAAAAACATTTTCCGAGCAAATTGGAACGGGGATAGCTTAGCGTCGGCGAGATGAAGGAATAGCGGCATGTCTGGCGAAAAGCCACGGTGAATTTGTCTGCCCGAAACGAGTTTCTGGAACCGCAACAGAGCGCGCGGCACGGGCGTTGCTTTTTCACAAATCATCTGATTTTTGAAACTTTCACAATTATCATTCATCACTCGCAGGGAGCAAATTTTCCCGTTGCGTTGCGCGTGCCGACGATCGTCTTTAACATTGTGCTTATGATTATTTGTCGGCGACTTTCGTAAAATATAACAAATTTACTTAATGCTATCTCCAAAGTGATATGGGACATCGTATCGCAAATTAGCATAAACACTGCAATTGGCTCGTAACTCACTCAAGGATGACGCTCTTCCGGTTTGTCGTTATCTTTGGATCCCGACGCTAATTAATAAACCTGCGATTAATGTCGAGCCGACCGATTGAAAATTAATGGCTTCAATCGTTGTCACGCGAATTAATTGCCTCGTCACTGCGGTACGCGGATGAAGTTGTTATATCGTGTGGTACGTAAAATACGAAGGGGTCGCGAAAACCGATAATAACTTCCTCGTTGATAAGAATATCTCAGGCACATATGGCTCGTATTCAAACAAAAGACAACAATACGGACGAAAATTGAAATTTTTTTCCAGCGGATTTTATTATGTCCGATGACACAACCAACTATGCTAACATCGTTAGTATTCCGCGATATTTATCGAAGCTCATATCGTACGCTTCTCATATACAGTATACGTTGAAGAATGTTGGAAAATGTGAAACACGGTTTTCTTTGTACACTTGATATGAAAAACTATGATCCTGGATAAAATATATAAGTACCACTGTTAAACATGTTTTCGCTCGGGGAAAAACCGTACATGCGAACAACGCATAAACGCACGATTTTAATAGATGAAAAAATTTCGGGATTCTGGCATTTCAGAGATACGCTCGTAAAAATAAACCCCGGAATCAGCGATTTATGATTCCGATGAATAACGAATTAGAAATGCGTGTCGCGTGAAAATAATAGCGAAGTGGAGCCTAGCGTGCAGCATTCTTCTAAAAACGCGACGTTATTTATAACCGCGGTTGAAAAACTTTCTTTCGTAAATTGACTGGTAAATAATGAAAGTAACACGTCAACCGGCGCGCATAATCGTATAATTATTGCATGCTCCCAACGGCGTAGACACTATATAATAAGACATTTGATCGTAACACGCGACCTACGGGAACCAGCTGAGTCACACTTAACACTTCTTTCTTCGGCGACCGCACGATTTTGCGTGTCTACGCCCGCGCACGCGAAGCCTTGGACTGCAAAATCGCGGATTTCTTTCCTTCCCCCTAGAGATTATTCATTCTCAGTGTTTTCGGAAGAAATGTCCTACATAAGGGAGGGTATATCGATACCCTATTCTTTCGGCGCCACTTGTGGCAGCAGCCGTCCTCGAAGCCAGATGTATCGGGTGCTCGGTCGTTCGGGAAAAATGGGAAAAAGAGGCGACGCGACGCGGGCGCGATGAAGGAGAACGTAGAATTGGGTCGAACACCCACACACACGAAGGTGGAAGCGGAGCCGGCGCGGACGCTTGACGCGCAACTTCCGCGTTATCACGACGAGAGATTCTCGAAGAGAGCTCCGCGGCAACATGCCGCGGGCAGTTTTTCCTCCGACGAGAGATATCACATCATATTTTACCCCACAAATCCCACCGTATCCTGATGTTTCTCCATAACCGGGCTTTTTTCCTTTTACGAGGCAATGATTCCGCCCGTCCGCACACACACACACACAGACACGTGCGTAGCGCCGCCGCGCCGCCCGAGCAGCTTTCTTCTCTCTCTCCTTTATTCCTCTCCTTAATCGATTCCTCGTCGTGTCGTACGACGCGCTGCTGCGATGTTGCGCGTGTAGATATCGAGCTTAATGGATTAAGGTAAGGAGGAAGCGCGCTCGCGCTGCATGCGTCTTGTATCATCCATTTGTGCTGTACAAACGGGCACGTCTTGCCCCACAAAGACGGATTTGCATCCCTTGCTCAACACGCTTACGCTGTTTATGACACCTCGCGGCGCTACCTCGGGGCGGCGAGAAAAGAATGACTCGATACGGCTTAAATACACGAATAAGATAAAGTTGCGCAAACGCACGCGAGACACGGCAGGTAACGCGACTTATCGCTACTAATTGGACAGCAAGTATTTTGCCGCTGAAGTGCTCGTTGTAAGCAAGACGATTGAGCATAAAGTCACGCGCGAAAGATGTGTCGTGGAAGGCGTACACAATGTAAGACAAATTGCACCGGCGTAGCGGTGAATTATTCTGAATTATTCGTCATACCGCGACCCCATATGTCGGGGCTCGTTACAAATTATGTATACGCTTGCAGAATGAAATGGCAAAGGCTTAATGAGGAACTGGTTGTTTGATGTTACGCATTAAAACGCTCTAGATATTTCTCCTACGTCTCTTTTTAATATACCTCATCTTGCTGTTATATTAATTTATATAGCGAAAATCAGTGAAAGAGAATTCAAATGAGATACAAGCGTTCGGACACAGAAATATATTATGACCCATATAAAAATTAATTAAATAAATTACTTTCAATTTATAAATTCAAACGCCCTGCAAACGCGTTTGATCATGTTGCAATTGTACAGTGAATGCGTTGTCTCGAAATAGCTGTCGCGAGAGCTAGAGCGAATTCAAAGCGCGAGCGGCTATTGTTAATTCGACGTAGTGAAACTTCCATGTCGAAAGTTCGGCATTAAACGCCAAAGACAAACTGCGATCTTAATCCGCTATTTCACGGCGCATTCTCGAAACGGTCAGGTGTTGTACTGTACGGGAAATGAATGCAGCGTGTGTAAACAGCGTTCGGAAAGTTTGCACGCTGGGCGTTTCGTCGAGTATCTTGAGCAATTTAAGCAAAAAAAAATACAAAAAACAAAAAAAAAAAAAGCGACGTATCTCGCCGCGCGCGCGTTAACTATAAAATTCGTGTCGCAACATAAATAATTCATTGCGACAGAAAATGCAGGCAACAGAATTTTGCCGGAAGGTGCTTTTTGTCTTTTTATCGAGGAACCTTATTTCTGCCCGCGCCTATCAGAAATCTATTACAGCGGTTACTTGCATTTTTCAGGTGTGCTGCGTGGTAAACCTCCGCTAGAAATTGTTATCTCTGCCGAAGCGAAATTAGGCCATTTGGCTCGAAGCGCTTGATACTTGTTTCTTGACAAAAATCATGCTGAGCAGCAGCGTACAGTATATCGCGTCTCGCACGCGAAGCTCGTGAAATGAAGTCACGACGGCGCAACAAAGCAATGAAGATATCGTTAATGAAAGAGAACGGAGCGCGAATCAGCGCGATCGGTAATCAGCTCGCGTCGTAGGGAAGCAACGTGAACGCAAACGTTAAAAAAGTATCTCTCCCGGATGGACTTTGATAAAACATGTTGCATGCTTCTTCCCCGTGAGCGTAATATTTTAATAAACGTCCCTTATAATGAACAACGTAACGGTCAATCCCACATCGACTTGAGGTGAATTATCGAGTTCGCTCTGATTACCGTATAAAATCCGATCGACGAATTACGGCCACTTATAGACGTATACTTATAGACCGGCGGCCACTAATAGACGTACAATAGCGGGCACTGGCGTGACACAAAGCTACTCTCGACTGTTATTTGACGCAATCTGATTCGACTCGATCAGATCTCGCGTGGAAACGCAGCGCATGCTAAACAGTTGCCGTGTGACACTATAAACCTTTCCCGTATAATCCCTTTCCCTCGCGTATGTAAACCTGACTGCGAGTGACGAAAATTCTTTCTCTCCGGCTAAACCGCTGCTCTTCATTCTAACGTTAGGGGCTGCGACCCTGTACACGTTGAAGATATTTCTCATTCTGCGAGAGGAAAAATCCAGAAAAAGGGGAGAAAGAGAAAGAGCGTCGTGCGTTAAAAATTGATTCTGGTAGCTGAATCACGGTGTGCCTGCGCGCGACGTGCGCTGCTTTGAGATTCGCGACGCGCGCGCGTCGCAACTTGCGGCCGCCGTGCGGAAATTGCCGGTAACGAAGCAAGAAACGTACAATGCTCCGAGAGACAGTATCTTATTATGTAGAAAATAGGACACGCTATGCGCAAAGCTCGTAAAAAGCTGTTGAATATCTCGGCTTTAGAAACTAAAGCCAACTTTTTCCAGCCAGTATTTTTTTAGCCGCGTGGCCAAGCAGTCACTATCTTTATTATGTCAATGTATACTTCTTAAGAAGGATTACATTGCCTTAATTCTCAGTCACGTAGGTTGTACATGAACTTCTTAAAGAGACGCGGTAATCGCCAGAGCACGCTGTGGGTTATCTGCACTTCATCATCCTTAATTCGCCGCTTATCGGTTTTTATATCGAGCATATTATTTATAGCGTGGAACACATTAAATTCTTAAAAAGGCTCCTTTCGGCTCGAGCATGCAGTAAACAATGATTCAACGTGTCAAGAGAAATATTTATGTCATACTGAATATTGGATTCGAATCGACAAAACTTGGCTCGAATTCTTTCCGATGGAAAATCACATAAAGATCTATATTTTTCGCACGAAAAATATATTTCGAGCGATGAAAATTTGTCCTGGGTAAAAACGTAGAAAACTGAAGACAAGACATAAATAACTTGCATGAAAAAAAGAACGATATTCATGAAAAAGCTTACGTGAAAATGTGACGCGGCATCGCGCGAAAGGCTTTGCTAGAAAATCGAAGGATTTACCGTGTTTCCGACCGATCCGGATGTCGTTCACCTCGACGGACATCGTCATAGGAATCTCATCATGTACGGTGAACAGAAAAGATTACGTTTTGCCACAAGACTGGTCACTTTTTACGAGTGGAAGCTTAATAAAGATCAAAAGTGCGGTTTCTCTCAACGAAAATTTTAAATTTAATTTTTAAGAGACATTTCTCTCTCGTGAATTCTCGGAAAAGAGCATTATATATATACAGTTTAAAATATTCAACATTTACATAAAATTTTTATTATACGTAACATTTCGTAGCAAATAAATAAAACTTAGACAACTATATTTAATGTTGAATCTTTATGATTAAGAGATCGCGCGGGACGATGACAAATGATTGTTGGATGAGAACAGCGAAGATCTGAATTTCGTCAATAATCCAAGAAATTCGATTCGCGAATACTCTGCCATCAGTGGATTACGGAGGAAGAACAGAATGTGGCGACACAAATTGCGAAGTTTCCACGGAACTTGAGAGTGGTTTAATCGATCATGTTCAAATTTCATACCATGTATGTCCGACTGTCACAAAATAGATGACTGATGCGCAATTCCTCGCAGTCCGTTGCATTTAGCAAATGCGTTTGATTATCAATATTCGATATAATAATTTTGTATTAAAATAATAATGAAAAATTACTCTCCTCTCTCTCTCTCTCTCTCTTAATGAATATTAAATGTTGTCTGAACGATTTTAATGTGCACAACAAGAGATATAATTTGGAATACTATTTAGTCGCCAAAGAGGAAGAGGAAGAGGCCTTGTCATACAACTTTATGTGCACGCTGCACATACACGCAACTGCTTTTAAGAGCACTAAGGTTCACGGAAAGGTCCCTGCACTCGATCGGAACGAAGTTACTTTATCGCACGTCACGTATCGGCAACTTTGAGGCTGATATCTTCGAAAAAACTTCGCGCAAAGTTTAAATATTCCTCGATACCTGACGGCCGTCCCTTTAAACCTTTTAGTCCACTTGTTTTACAAATGACGTGTATGTCCAAAGTATAAGGCGGCACCACGAGTGCTGGAAAAGGCATTAACCTCCTTTCTCGACCCCTGTTTCAAGGAAGTCCTGTCGCATGTTCTCGAGCGATTCGTTGACCTTACTTTCAACCGGTATAAATTTAGTAGGTAATCATCCCTCGAGATACGAGATAATCGGAAAAAGAAAAGATACTTTCACTAAGAAATCGCGCGACTAACGACGCTCTTCCTGCGCCACAGGCTTCGTATTTCAGAAATCTTCGTCACGGAAGGAAAAGAATGGTATCGTGGGAATTATCGATGTCAATAAGGCTCGCGACAATAACGAAGCTCACGCAATACGTGGTTTAAGCGAGTATCGATGACTGAGCGAATCAATTTCAGTTTGCTTCTTGGGGAACACGATAACGAATAAAAGGAGAATATCAAATAAAGAGGATATATGCGTTCGTATTTCTCATGGCATGTAATCTTGTTTCGATAAAGTAAGTTTGCCATCAGTTTAGAGACTTAAAGAGTTACTCAATGGCCCATATTTATAGTTACATGAACCTTGTATCAAAAAGCTTATCAGATGAAATATTCAGAATAAAATTTCATCTTGAGATACAAATAATTCAATAGCTATATTTTGATTAGACAGTAACTCTTAAAAATTACATTCAACTGATTGCGAAAAGCGGTACGATAATTTTTGTGAACCCTGACGCCTGAATATTCAAATAATATTACATAATATTGTAATGCGCGAGATAGTTAAAGGATCTCATATTATTAACTCTATGTTTCAAGTAATATAAAATGTTAAGTTATTAATAAATAAGAGTAGATATGAGTTATATGAAAAAGTAAAAACTAAAACTGGCTTATTAATTATATAAGAATAAATATGATTCTCGATATGATTAATAACCGTTAGCGTATCTTTTTATTGAATAAATTAGTTAAAATATCAGATTAAATAATTTAGTTGAAATATATATGTATATCTGACAGTCAAATATCTTCTATCCGTCTTTTAATTATGTTTGTAAAATATATAAAAATTCTAAATATTTTATTTTCTCAGCTCGTGTAACATTTAATTCTGGAAATATATACAGAAACGCAGACCTCAAATTTTATTTAAAAAATATGCGGAAAAAGGAAAATATAGTTACGTCGTGATTAAATAGAAACATCGTGAATTTTTTCTCTTATTGCCAGTTAGTCGAATAAAATATCTTGAAAAATCTAGTATCTAACAACTAAGTTAACAATGTCTCTCTTTTTGTTTTATACATGTAATGTATTTTTATTTCACGTAGATATATGTATAACGGAGAGAATATATCTTGTTCCGATCTTCATGAAATATGAACACCAGAAGAGGGAATTTAGATATGAGATTTATTTTTTTAAAACGTTAGTATTCTATTTGTCATAAATTTATTTTGCTGTTATTTTTTTTTATTTTTCCTTGTTTTCACTAATCAACTAAGCAATCAAAAATTGAATCCGTTGTAACAATAAAAAAATTGTAAAAGTAAAAAAGTTTTGACGATAAACGATTTTAAACAAAATAAAATTATTCGCATATTATCTTTTTATAGTGTTCTGCTGAAAATTGCGGTTTGCCTAAAATCTTATCTTATGCTTAACAATTCGTGCAGTATAAAATGTTCAATAAATTGACTATAATATATATAAATTCCAAAATGAACTGTTTGCAGTAATTTGTCTTAGTCCATCCATTTTAAGGATAATAGATCCTTTTGAGATGTAATATTTGCCTTCCGCGTTATCTCTTTATTTATCTTTTAATATCCGCTCACTGAAACAAAAAATAATAGACTCATCCCACAGTCGCTCCGCAGTTGTCCGCTCCAATTCTTCTCCTCCTCCTCCTCCTCTTAGATTCATTTGTTGCATTCACACAATACTTGCGAAAATACTAATTAAGACCGCGCATTCTAATCACCAAAGTAGGATAATCGCACGGCATTTTGCACGGGACTCTCGACCTTAATCACACACATTTTATTATTATTGTACACTGCAGTGCAGTGAGATTAATCGAAAAAAATTGTATAATACGCCCGACACAGAAAACACCTACAGAAAAAAGAAGTGTCAAATCAAGAATATACTCGTATACACACGCAACAATCAATAATCTTGAATTCATATAATCCATAATCTGGAAATGAGATTATATATTGCGTTAAACAAAGAAAACTTGCTTGAATGAGAAATAACTTCATATATAGTTCAACTTTTTATTTATATAGTTCAACCAAGGAGAAAAAGTTGAAGTAAAAAGTTGAAATTCTTATAAGATTATAGATTGTTGTTTATATATAAGCTTTGATACAATACTTCTTTTTTTCTGTGTGAGAATAATTTTATTTATACAGACGATAATGATATCTTTAGACAGTTTAGATGATGCATAAATCCCAACGTATGCTGTACCTATCCTTTGCGTTTTTCTTCGAATTTTTCGTCGATTTAAACGTAATCACTCATCAAATCGACTTGCTACAATAAATACCCAATACATTTGCAATCGTTAACTACGAGAGTTAATTAATGTGATCTAATAGTTTAATAGTTCGTAAATAGATAAGTGTTTCAAGGGTAAAACGACGACACACGCAGTTGTATGCTCTACTACCTGTCGCGTCTCGTTACACGATTGACTATAGAACGTGCAGCTTTGTACACAACGCGTTGTAATAATAAAACAAACACCAAGGCTGTGTCTAGCTTCCTCGAAATATTTGAAGTTAAATATCATAAAGTAAATTTTCTGTATGCTAAGTTTTTAACGTTGAATATTATGAAGACAATTTTCTGAATGCTAAGTTTTTAACGTTGAATATTATAAAGTAAATTTTCTGTTCTTTTTCCTTCGATTAATTATCAATATACGGCTTAATTATAATATACGGATTAATTATAATTACGGCTTTTCGTTATTCGAATAACTCGATCCGGCGTTTCGTATTTCATTTCGCGTTGTCAATCTCGAAGTGTCAGGCAAATTATATTTAAACCGAAAGTTCAAATCGGCCAAATCGCTGTATGAAATATATTCAAATCAATAGGTAAAGAAACAATTTATCGTCCGTATACATCGCGGAACAGTAATTTACTATAACATATGAAGAATATATTATGTATATTCTCTATTCGTTATAGAAAATATATTATATGTTTCTCTTATTTATTATGTATTATATATTCTCTTATTATGTATTATATATTCTCTTCACCTCGGTTTTTGCTCCAAATGAATAAATCGCGCGAAATATTGTCGTTTCGAGACACGTTTATACGAATCCTTAATGCTAGCTGATAACACTTACCGTAATAAAGTTATGCGCTGTACAACAGCATTTGGTACTTTTAGTACTTGTCGCGATCGCGTTTCGAGCAATACAGCGACACACAAAGCAGCTTATGCCATTACCTGCCTGGCTTGATTCTTGCTATAACGCGAGTGACAAACATCGTGGCCTCGCCGTCTACAAGCGAGTTACAAGCGACGTAGTATTTAACGTTAAATGTTGTGAAGTAAATGTAAATATAGACATGTGAAACTTTATTTCATCTCGAATTAATTGTCACTATTGTCAGTACATAACTGACATACACGGCTTTTCGTTACGCGTTTCAGTGTGCTATACCTAAGTATGACACACAGAGCGGCTGGCGTTTCCTGCCGGTTCCGAGACTTGACAATTAATGACAATACGGTCTGCGGCGGCTTTGCATACAAAGTCGCGCGCTACCAAAACAATACCGAGGACGCGTACGCCAGACAGTCTCGTTACTACGAAATATTTAATGTTATAAAATAACGCCGAATATTCCTTGTATTTTAAATCAATTTCGATAAATGTATTGTACATTTGAACTTTGTTTGTGGATTTATTATTAGCCTTGTCTAAGATTCGCTAATGATTAATTCTGTTGCGACAGGAAGAGCGATTCGAAATGGAAATATTGTTACTAAAATCCTAATTGATGAGAGAATTTACTTTAATCTGGTTGATATATATATAAATGTATATTATTAACAGTAAATCTTAAATGCCATGTATGTACATGTGTATTAACAATAAAAAATGTCATATAAATTGTTTCTTTTTTAAATAATACATGATTTCTCAAGAATCGATAAACCGCTTAAAACCAGAGGTTATATCTCAAGACAAACTTTATTTGATCTCCTCAGTTAAATCCCGATTACAAATATGACACGGTGAATATCAAACTGATTTTGTCAAATTCTATTTATTAGATCATAAATACGTCATATAAAGTGTTTCTTTTTTAAATAATACCTGATTTCTCGAGAATCGATACACCGCTAAAACCAGAAAATTTAGGTTACATCTCAAAATAAACTTTATTTGATCTCCTGAGTTAAATCTCGATTGCAAATATGACACGGTGAATATCAAATTGATTGTCAAGTTCTATTTATTAAATCACAAATAAGTCACGATAAATATGGAAAAAAATATATTCGCCAACGTGCATGATTAATTTTCTCGATGCTGGTTCTGGCACAGTTCTTCAGCAGAAACACGACTATAAATACGGGCCTAAGTGTTCTTTTCTGTTCTCGCGTGATAGAGTTAATCATTTTCGCAAGCAGCTCGCCGAGTCTTATAATTCTTCGTAAGATAAACGAACATTTTATAGACGTGGTAATTTTCATACGAGAACCTGTGTAGAGAGCCGAAGACCGTGCAGTCAAGTTTAACAACCGCGCTCGTAAAATAACAACGTAAAATAACGTCTACGTGTAATGCAAATTCAATGAAATAATATATATATATATAATAATGAGATAATGAAATAACAAATAATGGATAGAATTTTAATAGAAATGCGAATGTAATTCCAGCTGTTGTGTTTGCCGAGATTAATTTGTAATTCGATTGCGCGAACCGTGCATATTTTTATCAATATCTGTCAACGAACTACAACGGTAGTGACGCTAGTTGCATTGTTTCCCAAATAATAAATATGGAAAAAAACATATTCGCCCACGCGCGTGATTAATTTTCCGGGCGGCGCGGCGCGGCGCAACGCGCCGCAACACGGCAGCTGTACCATTTTCGCGATACGAAGCTCGCAGCGGAACAATAAACTAGTTTACATGATTTGCGAGACGATACTGCAATAACGCAGGGAAAACTCGACATGGACTCGTATCTAGTAAAATGCCAACTGTTAATTAAAGCTTCTGCACGTGAGAGAGGCGGTCACAAAGACAACGGGAAGAACAGTCTCCGCGCGAAAGGTCAAACAAGTATATTCGTCGCCGTTGATATCAAATTATTCTTTTTATATTCGCGCGAAAAGCAAAACGGAAGTCCAATAATCGCCGATTCTTTATCTAGCTCGAAAAGATTTATTGGTTTAACCGTTTAAGTCGTTATCTATTCGAACGTAACATTCAATGTTATGTTAATGTCTCACTGGTCTGTTATCGGTGGATCATGTTTAATCAAATCCAGTGATAAAAATAAGAGTATAGTATAAGTATACTGGCTTCTAACTTTTCGCACTATAATTTGTAAACTATCGATTCACAACAGACGTCAAGATCGTACAGATACAGAGAGGGGAGACCAGCCCGTTGGCACAGTTTTCACAATTTCGGCATTTGATTTTTTAAACAACTAATTATCATTATCATGAGTCATTTTATATTACTCGTACAGTCATTTTATTACATTAAATCACTGTTGTTACTCAAAATAACATGTCGTATAGTAACAGAAACTTTTCTTTTAACTAATAATTATATATAATACGTCATTTTGATTTACTTCTCAAGCTGAAGAACATTGATACAATATTTTGAAACGCTCGAAAATTGACTTGCCACCTCTTGAATCGGAGTTTTCTCTCTTTTTATTGTAATACTTGTTTGAGTTAAATAAAACTTTGGAAAAAGTACCTTTGTTATAAAAGAGATATTTTGTGATAACTTTTCCATCCTTATATATATTTCCATAAATATATAAACGGAACGCAATGCCAACTTGTCTCTTGTGCCAACGGGTCCCGGTCTCCCCTATACCTATTCGTTGTTCCTAAACCAAATCTGACATATTTGAATCTTTTTATAAAAAGGTTTTTTTCGTGAAATATATAATGCATACATAGCTGATAATCTTTCGAATCAAATATGAAATATATGAAAAATAAAAGTTATCTTTTCTTTCTTTATAGGGGAACAAAATACATATTTGATAGATGTAATCTATTCTTACATCTCTTGATAATATATAATATATATTTGGGAAGCCAATCGGCTCGAATTCGGCTAGTCACACATTTTTCAATTCAAGAAAATAATAACGATTCTTTTTCTTCTCTTCATGATCAAGTTGAGTCGACAATAGGCAAGGAAGAGTGTGAGTGAAATACTTAACAAAATTTCTTTTTCGTCAATTTTGCACGTTCGACTTTTGTATAATGGCACCACTTGAAACAGAAGTATCGTCGAGGAAAACCTTCACGGGGTTTAAAAGCGGAGTTTGCAGGCTTCAGAATTGCTTGTTCAAAAATCATCTTATTTGCAAAATTATATAATATATACTTACATGGCATCATTTTTGCCGCCAATTCAAAGTGGGTCTTTAATTTTGTTGAAGAGCATGTAACAGGACTATCAAAATTAAACGCGACCGAAATGCTTTTACATTATATACTGTGCCAAGACTTTTATTATTAGTTCCAATTTGTAATAAACATTTTTCTAGATTGTAATGAAACTTGACTAAATCGCGGTTGTATCACGATTTTCATTCGACATAGAGATATATATGTATATAATCGCCGTTACTTTCCTGGCATTCCAGACCGTAATTACTGCGAATGAGGATTTCGACTAAGAGCAATCTAAGCAATCTATCCGGGAGGAAGAACACGAGGCGGAGGAAATTCTCACAACATGCTCATTACATGACACAAATAACACGGTTTATCTCGTGCATGAAACTAATTGCTCGAGGACCTATAGACGTTCTAGGGGTAAAAAATATCAGATAATTTGTCTTTGGATCGACGAGAAAATGACAAGGTTTATACACTTCAACATTTTCAAAAAAATCTACGATTGGCCGGAACAATAATAGGCTGCTTGCATTCATTGTCCCAGAAATATCAAGAACGGCTATTCGCGACGTAAAAATATCTTATGAAACCAACAACTGCAATTTTTATGTAGAATACGTAAATAACGGATCGTATTTGCCGTCCCCTTTCAAATATCAGAAATGCGTTCAAAATCGGACAGGTGACAATTGCAATTCCTAAAATTATCATAAAGAATAAAGGGCCTATCTCAAATCACTACGAAAAGAAACGCCTTCTTCACCTTGCACATCTTTATTTTAACCCTAGGTTACTACCCTCAGGTCTGGAAGACCCAAGCAGAAACGTGATTTTTCCGGCTATATAAAAATTCTCTTTCAAAAATTCTCTTTTACTTTAAGCTTCATTTATGATTCCAAAATGAAATTTATGTAGTTTGCTTAACCAAACTTTGGCGTTTTAATTAATTAAGAGAGAGAGAGAGAGAGGTAAAAAATACTAATGTTAAGCACGAGAACGAGAAAGAGCCTTGAAAGAGTCGCTTCTAATAATACATTTCTAAAATCGCAGTAAAAGCATCTTTTTCTCCGTTTAAAAGCATCCTTTTAGAGCTTCGCGTAGCTCAATTGGAAGCGAATTCGTCGAATGTGCAACAGTTTGCATGGAGCAAATAATGACTTCTAGATGGGCGGATCAAACGGGATAATTAAAATCAACGTTGTAAGATTACGTGCGCTTATTCTGCCTCGCATTTGGATACTTGCCATTCCCGGGCCTCCTACAACGGGCACTTCGCAACTTGTCGCAAAATAGAAACGCCCGCGAGCAAATTGAATAAATCCTGTCGGCGCACACGCGATGCATTCCTACATAATTTCTCTCTCTCTCTCTCTCTCTCTCTGTATCATTTAATTTGTTCCAATTTGATTAATTCCCGAGTGCGAACGCGTCTTAAAATCCTACCCCGCGGATCTCCGCGCGGGGTACATCGCCCTGCACATCAATTAAATAGCAAAAATTAGAAGAGAATTCGTAATAGCAACGTGGGAAACGGTACATCCTATTTTCGAGCTGGTGTATGTAATTGCAATGTCACGACACGTGTGAAATATTCTTCCTCGCTTTTCTCTCAGTTTTCCAGAGTAAAAAGGAACGAACGTTCGTTCGGCTCTCACGGCGAGATGCTTTACGCAGCGAGAGAGATTAATGATCGTCAGTGGTAAGGACAGTCACTTGCAACGACGGTGCAAGTAGATGACGGCGTGTCGGGCCAGACGTCGCGGTACCATGGCACGCTCGGCGGAGCGATACCTCGCCAGTTTAGATAGCCTGCTTCGCGGCTTCGCGTGATAACGGATAAATGCTCTCGGGAAGAGTTTAATTGCAGATACATATACGTGGTTAAGAACACTCGTTTTGCCCGTGAGGAAATTTCCCCGCATTTCGCTTTAGCGCGCCTTCATACGCGAACCGCAGCGGGACCGTCGCGCGCGAAACGAGCAAAAAAAAAAAAAAAAAGGCAAGAGGTGAAATTTCCCGCCGCTAAAAGTTTCTCTCGGATCGATAAGTAAATTTTCCCCCAAGGTGATTTCGATTAAAAAAGAAATCAGCCAGCGGTCGCGCCACCCGTGCAGCCGTCTCGTTTCGAAAACTGCACGGGAATCCGCGGTACGGGAAACGTTTTTAAGATCGATATATTTTACAACGGTTCATTTGTCGAGTGAAGCGGGTGTCGCTGTATCGGTGGGAAACCGCGAAGAGTGAAGACACGCGTATAGATATCCGAGAGCGGACTTAAGCCTATCACTAGCGCGAGCGGCAAATCCTCTTATCCGCAACACGTATACGCGCGTTAAGCACCCCGGAATTAGCGGAGATGCGTGCCGCTGCCATACTACCGTACAACCAATCTCAAAAGCCCTCCTCCCCCGCGCATCCGCACCCCCGCCATAATCGAATATATGTACATATACATGTTATATATATCTCCCGGGAGAGAGACGCTCTCGGAGCCGGAGGAAAACGTCGGCGCGCGCGGGCCACGGAATAAGCGTGGCGCGAGTGAGTAAGTAAGCGGTGACAGACGTTACCTGGTCGGACCGATCCAAGGTCAGGTCACTAGGCCGGGGAACACACGGTGCTGGCTTGCCGTCCTCGCTCCCTTTGCTGTTACGGTATCGACAGGTGCGGCGAGCACGATGCACGGACGGCCGACGACGGGGAGAGACGACGGCGACGATGCGACGGTACGGCCGGCCGCGCGTCCGTCTGGCAACGACGACGACGAGGAGGACGACGAGGACGAGGACGAGGACGACGACGACGGCGGCGGCGGCGGGACGTCGATGGGATGAGAGTCGACGAGCTGGGATGTGCGGGCGTAGCGAGGCTCGCCCCCGTTACCGGGGCGAGGGCGAGATCGACTCGACGGGGCGACGACGACGATCGACGCTCGCCAGCGAGCGCGCGAGAAAGGACGCGAGTCCGGGGCACGGCGGCACTGACGTAGTCGCGCGACTCCGCGCCGCGTATCCGCTGCCGTCTGTCGACCGTCGCGGTGTGCCGTACCACCGAGCATTCGCATCCGGGGGGAGGGGTGCGCGAACCCGATCTAACCTCCCCGAGCTCCGCCGAACGACTGGCGGCCACTGGCGGGTCGGGACTGGCGGGCTCGAGCGGAGTCGAGCGAGCGCCCGGCGCACTACTCCGTACGCACTCCCTCCCCCCCTCTGCCCCTCTTGCTCCGTTTAATCCCTCCCGCCCTCCCGTGCCGCGCCGCGACGAGCGCGACACCAATCTGTTCCTCCCCCCCACACTTTGAACGAAGCGCGGAACGTTCAAACTTCAAAGGTGATTCGATGTTCCTCGCGGTTCCGACGTTAGATTCACTCCACGGTAATCGAGATATTTCTCTCGAAGAATTATGTTAGACACTGACTTGTTCGATTTTTTTAAAATAAATTTTAGAAAACACTTGGAACATTATTTACTTTCGTATTTTGTTAATATACCCTCCAGAGTGTTTCGGAAAGTGACCATTAAGCGGCGCTGTCCGAGCTACTTTTGCTTCGTTACTGCAATAGGTTTTCAATATTCATGTACTAAATATTAATGCGGTCAATTATATATTGCTCTGAATTTGATAAAGACGCGCTAATACTGGAACGACCGACTTTCCACATGTCCTGTTATACTTGTCGCGTTTGATTATTGAAGGTTAATTCTAAAATATATAGATTTGCACGAAAATAGTATTAAGCTCGATTGTTTAAGGATAAATATATAAAATTTGTACAAAAATAATATTAAACTGCGAAGATCCAGCGAATTCGATCTCGACCGAAAATGGCTATATCTATGACTTATTTGTGAGATTCACTTATCGGTCAAGTTTCACTTGTTATTTATTAATGTTCTCTTAGTATTAAATTTAAACTATTCTGTTCTATATATATGTATGTATATATATAATACTAAGAAAAAATCCTCAAAAATATTTATTAGGTGGCTCCTAACCCTCCTAACAACTTATTTACTTACTATTTACACACATTTACTTAAAATTCGATATTTTTATTTAAATTAAATAAAAATAGATTTAGTAAATAAGCTGTTAAAAAGCCACGTAATAAATATTTCTTTGAAATAAAAATTTTTTTTCTCTCAGTGTATATTTATATATAAATTCTGTAAAAGTTACTCGAGTATTTATATAAAATCAATTTCTATAAATTCTCTAGATTTGAATCGATACTTAAATCGAATATGATTTAATTGCTTCGAACGACAACAACTCGCAAAGTGATAGCTCACTGGTCCGAGGATCATCTAGTTATCTAACCCATTCGGGAAATCGGTTCAAAATCGATCATCGTCACAAGCGCAAACGGCAACGAAACAACGCGCGTCTTTCTTTCGAAAACAAAACGGCCAAACCAATCCCCGCCGCGGCTCCGACCTCCGACTCCGACGCACAAATGCAGTGACTACCGAACTTGAAAATAGAACGGAGTGCATATCCGGTCGTACGGATGACTCTCTTCCGACTCCTACATGCGCACGTTGCTTTAAGTTTGGCGCGAAAGAGGCGCGGGCGCGCGCGCGCGCGGCGAAAAGTCTGCGCCCAGCTGGCGCCAGCAGCGCGGCTGGAAAACAGAAAGCCAAACCGGTCATGGGAGGCTAGTCAACGACTTGTGCAGCAGCCACGCTTGTGAGTTCTGTTTTCTGGCGGAAACGTTAGCGATACATTAACGCGGACGCCGCGGGAGTAGCACGACGGCCAGCCGGTATTTTAAAAGATGGGAGCGTACTTGTCGGAGCCGATCACGAAGAAGGAATCGAGCGACGAAGTGGGAAAGAATGTCGCGTACGGCGCGAGCTCGATGCAGGGCTGGCGGATCAGTCAGGAGGTAAGCGGGAACGTCGCGGTATGCCGTTCGCCACGGCCGCCGCGCCGACGGCGGCAACGTACGCGACGTACGCGCGCGCGCGCGCGCCCTCGCTCGCTCGCTCACTCGCTCGTTCGTTCGTTCGTTCGTTTTCTTGCTCGTTTATCGCCCCGTTACCCAGTTTCGGGGCACCCGCGTGTTTCCGCCGGTCACCCGGCCACCGGATTGACCGGCCGCCCCGCGCGCTCGCCGACGCGTCCCGCGCGCCGAACCCTCGTGCCGGGGGGACGAGCGTGACCGACGAGCGGGACGAGGCTCCGGGCGCATTCGACGCTCGTCGACGACTCTTTCGCGACTCACGCGTTTATTTATCAACAGACGAGAGATATCCCGATAAGGGATCCTTGCGACATGTCGATCAATATTATCACGGCGTTGTTTCGTCGCAAAAATATCTCGTTGGCGATATGTAACTTTCTCTGATACCCGCAATAATATCGGTTGTCAGTTTCCTTCGAACGACAAAGTTGTTACGCAATAATCGTTGTTTTATCTTGTCCGTTGACGCTTTTGGAATGTATTATCAAATGGAAGTTAATCGACTGTCTATTGAAATATGTTGTATCTCGTTCTGATAAATTTATACATTTCTAGAAGAATGTTATTTCTTGGCACTCGATTCCCTGATCCAGACAATACCCAAGACAATTGATTGCTACCTTTCTAGAACAAGAAAGAAATCTTGTCGAAGATGGATTACTAACGGCGACTCTTTCTTTGCAGGATGCTCACAATTGTTGCATAGAATTTGACGAGAATGTCTCGCTGTTTGCTGTATACGACGGTCATGGAGGACACGAGGTTGCGACGTATTGCGCGCGCAACCTCCCCGATTTTATCAAACAGACAGAAGCTTATAAGAAAGGCGACATTAGGCAAGCTTTAATAGACGCTTTCCTCGGTTTCGATGATACCCTTACGAAGCCGGAGGTAGTCAATGTTCTCAAAGAGCTCGCGGGAACGTCCACGTCGGAGAAAAAGGAGGGTGACCTGACCGAATCTGGTGCGTTATTTTTCATATTAAGGATATGCATTATTACGGGGTTTACCTTTATACAGACACTCTTGCTAATTGTCCGTTTCGCAAGCTCTAATTTATTTTTTTCCCTTACCTACACGAGTAAGCTTTTAATAAGATTATCTTCGTACGTTACATTGCGTATAGATGAAGAAGAAAATGTTAGTAATCTGTGTATGGAAGCGACGATGCCGTTGGAGCAAGTAATGGCAAAGTATCAGTCAGAGGTGGCGAATCCTCATCTAAAAAATCTGAAAGGCGAGAAGTGTGGTAAGCGCGCATTCGCGAGTCCTTACTTGCGGGGTCGAAGAGGACGTGAGAAAGCGAGCGGTTCGTCCTCTGGCGCGGGATGCTCATCGTCGCCGTCACCGCCAGCGACGTCATCCTCGTCGTCCGCGTCCACGCCCGACTGGAATACGAACGAAACGGACGTGAGTAGTTCCAGTCAGCCGTGCGGGTCGACTCTGTCCAGCACAGTGGAGCGAAAAGATTCCGATTGCCCGGGTAGCAACGAAGCTGAGCAAGTGCTGGATTCGACGACGAGCAATGGCAGCGCTCACGCGTCTCCACCGGTGGTGTCTACTGCGGATGTAGAACCTGCTAAGTCTATGGACATGCCCGATAGTTCCGAAGATGTAAAAGAGAAAGTCTCGAGTCCCGGCAAGGCGCCACCGTGCGCGGAGTCTAATGCGAACGAGGTGGAAGTTAATGGCGCGGAGTCGAAGAGGATCGGAGATGCGGACAGCAGTAAGGGTGGAGGCGACAACGTGTCGAGCAGTTCTTGCACCCCTGTGGAAAACGGAGATGCGGGTCAGCAAGAACGGATAACTAGCAGTGGTCGAAGAAGAACTCAGCCTGTGGATCTTTACCAAAGTCTACTGAAAAAGGACAACGACGACTCTGAAGAAGACGACGACGATGACGAAAATGATGAGACCTTCGATGGTGTTCCTGAAAGGTATAGAGACATGTGTTACTTGATGTAAAAACATTTAATTTCTAAGCATTGTTTTTAAATCGAGATTTCCTCTTGCAGTGACGGAGACGATACAGAAGATATTGATGAGGATGAAAGCGATGAAGATGACGAAGTCGAGGAGGAGGAGGAGGAGGATCTAGAAGACGATTCAGACGATGACGCGGATGATCTAATGGTAGAAAAGGTACAATATCGATTGTCTCAGAGAATTCATCGAAACTCACCGCGAGCCATGAATATCTAGAGTAAAATTAACAAAAGGGACAATCGTTAAATGAAATATGTTAAATGAAAACTTGTTTAAAAATTTTCACTTATTGTTAGTGAATTCGTTGTATAATGAGTTTTATTTTTGTGCAGCCTGGTTCGGACAGTGGATGCACGGCGGTTGTAGCGATACTCAAGAACAATGAACTGTATGTGGCCAATGCTGGAGACTCTCGGTGTGTCCTATGCAGGGATGGTCAGGCGATCGAACTTAGCTTGGACCATAAGCCCGAAGACGCACCGGAAATGGAACGTATAGTAAAAGCAGGCGGAGAGGTGACGAGCGACGGCAGAGTGAACGGCGGCCTCAATCTTTCCAGAGCACTTGGCGATCATGCGTATAAGCGAAACATGGTATTACCACCCCAAGAACAGATGATCTCCGCTCTACCGGACGTAAGGCATATTACGATCGATCCGGAGAAAGACGAATTTATGGTGCTCGCTTGTGATGGCATATGGAATTTCATGACCAGTCAAAACGTCGTTCAGTTCGTGCGCAACCGTTTGTCACAAAATTACGAGAACATTTCGAAAATCTGCGAAGAGGTATGGTATCACGTTATAAGCCTAAAAGAGTAAAAATGATTTTTAAACATTACTCGCATGCGCATCTTGTTTTCAGAAAATTTCAAGTATTCCTTCTGGATAAAAAACGATCTAATGTGTGTTACAGCTATTTGATCATTGCCTTGCACCGGATACTCTCGGCGACGGAACGGGCTGCGACAACATGACTGCCGTAATAGTTAAGTTTAAATCGCCGGCAACCGAAACTGTTAAAAATAACACCGTTGCCGAGGTATGCGTTACGAAGAAGCGATCGGTCTCGCCAGCCGCTGAGGAAAATAACGACTGTATCCCGGGAGAAAACACGGTAAACCCCTGCAAACGCGCCAAGACCGAGGCAGCTATGTGAATTAGGAGTCACCATGCGTCATGAACTGATCTCCGGGAGCGGACGAGTGAATGTGAGTTTATGTAAAATTATGTAACAACTTTATATTACTGTGTAGAGAGCTGGAACCAATTGGTTATGCAGTAACAGGCACATGAAATAGCGCGTAAGGTGTGTTATTGGTCGCTGCTAACAGACTGCTAGATTGGAGCACGTGGGAATGATATAATGTAGTTTTCTTAATAATACATCAATCATTTCTCAATTATAATAAAATGAATTTTACATATGAAAGGAAATTTCTCTTCTACGTTCATATCTTGTGCATATATTTATTTAATGTCACATAATGCCGTTAAATATAATCTGTTTCACACTAAACTTTATTTTATTACTAAGAAACAATTCAATATACGAGCTTTTTCTTTTATATATAATTCGAAATTGTAATCTTCTTCAGAATTGAGGAATACAACAGAAATAGGAAGAGATTGTGTAAAATGATAATATGTAAAACAGTTTTAAAATTGAACTCACAAATAAAAAAGATCATTCATTTCACAAGCATTTATTGACATAAAAGTACGATGAATAATACGTACTCTTAATATAAATGTACAATCTTTTTTTTTTTAATTTTATAGAACTTGATATCTATTATTTAATAAGTTCTAATATAATTCTAATATAGCTCTAACAATTTCTAATACATAAATACACAAATTTATTAATTGAAACTAATTTTATATAAATGATGCAGTGATACTAACGAAAGCATATGTACGCAATAATATCAATTAAGTTTTATTCACCTCTTCTTTTTTCTTAATTTTATTTTTGTTATTCTATATAATCCATATTTTTTCTTCTTTTCTTGATCAATAGATATTTGATTGTAACATATATTATATTGTCGAATTATAGGAATATGAGTATGAAATCAGAATCACTATATATTTTATTTAGATAAAGAAAACTCATATTAAATAAGAGAGATATTGCCAATTCAGTTTATATATTTATACGTGTTTGTATCACAGTATCATTTGTTTCAAACTACAATGATTTTCTCTAATTATTATAATATTCCATGTCTTAATATATTTAAGTTAAATAATTAGATACTTAGATTTCTCCACATATCATCCCATTTGCTCCAGCTGCACTTACAAAGTATATTCCTTGAGTTTTTAGATTACATAGTACATAAATGTATATATTTATAAACGTAGCTTATAGGATTTATATTTGTGTAAGTCAATACATTTATCTCTTATTTTTACGGAATAGAATTTATTTTTGAATCCCTGGGTATAGTGGTTGAATGGATGGGTGTGCGAAATAGATTAAGATGTTTAAACTGTATTATGTAATTAAGGCAATTGCGTATAACGCGTTACCAATTTGTGATCTTGTCTTAATGATAACGTTAAAGAAATACAAAAAAAAAAAAGGATATGTACTCATGTTAAGCTACGTCAAGTGCTGTAGTAGTTTGAAACGATCTGAATTTGGAAATTTGCATATGTCAAAAGTATGTTTTTTGTAAATTTATACAGAGAATCATATATAGAGATACATCGTAGCTTTGGCGGAACGGTAAAGGCGTTCGTTTTGCAGAAAGAGGGATTACAATTGTAGGATTGAAAGTGGCGCGATGTGGCAAACGCATGACGGTTACGGTATTTTGGTAAATTCAGAATACTAATCCTATTGTATCGCGATGCTGGTAGTACACTTTGATAAACGCGGAGTATACTCGTGGCATCATGATGGTTGCAAAATTCCTTTTGGAGAAACGCGAAAATTATTTGTGGTATAATATAATAATAAGTGCAAGATACTTGTAGTATTCCGACAAACGCAAAATAGAGGATAGGACGTATTATATCTGGGAGCAAATCTCTCCGTTTTCTCGTGTAGCTAATGAAAGCAATGGCGTTCGAATGATTTTATCGAAATTCAGTTTTCTGCACTAATTAGATAAAAGTATATCTCTCGTATATTTTTGCTCTTAGATATCTACTCGTGCCTACGTGTACATCAAGCTCCTCCATCCGATATCTACCCAACATGAACACGAACTAAGAGAGCGCGTGTTAAGCACGGAGACTGTCTCTGTAGAACTTTGGTCTAAGAACATAATGCGATTGGATTTATAAATTAATATTATTAATCTGATGTGGCGCTAACCGCCAACACTCGTCGTCGTGTACATCTACAACTTTCGAAGTTCACGTTACGGTTAACGTACATAAATCGTAAATAGGCAATACTTGAACAAATAAAGACCTACTGTCATATTTTTTACAGTTAAGACTCTTTCACGTTGCATGAAGATTCCTGTTTCGATCGTAATAGCAGAATCTTTGTGTTTTTATCGTAGAGATTCGTACGAAACTGCATTAAAATTCTGTGAGGCAAACATTGTAGATGATAGAAATGTGAATCGACCCAGTGACACCTTCGCGACAATTGTGACATTTTCCACTAATATATATATTCTTCTGTCGACACTCATGTGTAATCGCAGTCGTTAGTAGACAGTAATTTTCATCGAAGAAATTGTTTGTAGTTAAATGCAAAAGCAATCACAATACTCTTATGTAAACACCGTTTGCAAGATGATCAGTAGTGTATAGATACTAGATACTAGATAAGCGTATCTAGTATCATTCAGAAAGAACTGACGTGCCTTTCCAATTCAGGGGTTGACAACCTCCTCAACATGTGTATTGTACATTCGATTCCGTCTCAAGAAGAAAGGTTTGCGCCCCATGTACTGTCTTTAGCTGCAAACTCCGTCATACACTTATGTATAATAATATCTTGTTTCATAATACATGTGTCGCTCGAATCAATCTTAATGCTTGTTTCCATTTTCTCTTTTTTTTCCTGCTTTGCATTTTTCCCTCTTGCCACAAAAAAGAACACGTCAAATATTTTGAGAGTAGTAAATGCTCTATTTTTAGAATCTCAAACACTTTTTTGTCGCTAAGATTTGAATAATGCATATTTCGCACAAATAACAGAATAAATCTGGTTTTGCCAGATTTTTGTTACTTGTTTAAAACTTGTTTATAATTGACTTGAATTATCACGTTCCGTAATTACTTGTACCATAATTTCTTTTTCAAGCTTGTAATTATAAATAATATGTATTTTTTCTTGCAAAAAATATCTTCAAGGTACAAATTTAAGATATATAAATTTTGACATCTATTCTATTATCATTTTTCCGTGTTCAATCCCTTACAATTGTTCATGTAATTGCATAGAGAGACAGGGAAATCTACAAATCAATTTTATTCAACATAGATATATTCGATTTAATATATAACATACGTATTACAGATATGAATGAAAAGGTATCCTACGACGTAGGTATACCAACACGATACATATGGTCCCTTTATTAACTATGGGGGAACTCTCTCATCTTTACTCAACACTAAAATACACAATAATATTTACACACTAATATACTGTGCCAGTGTAATCACAGTCCGTAGTTGTTTACACTCCACTTTCACTTATCTAACACCTTCGAAAATTGAGCAAATTTACCCTCTATTATTCTATTATAAAATGAAAAACTGTTGTTTCTCCTAATCATCGTACTTACGATCAATAGATATCGGATCATTATCATTCATATCATTCGCATCGACTTCCGAAAACACTTCGGTTCCGATTATCGCTTCGATTCTGTCATATAAGTGAAAGTGTAAATCAATAAAGAAAATTAATACGCGGTGAAAGAATATATTTGGAATGACGTGTTAGTAGAAAATTCAAAATAAGCTCGTTTATTCAAAATCAGATATATTGCACTATGTATTGCACATCCGTTCAATCCGAAAATTCTGAAAAATACGTTTAATATTTAATACGTTTAACACTTACAATTCAAGTGAAGTAACAAAATTGCGCGTTTAAAACGCGCGCGTACCTCTTGTACACCGAAAATTATATATATATATATATATATATATATATATGACTGATATTAAACTTCAATTTTATTTTACTGGCAGTGTTGTACTCCACATCATCCTTTAAGCAGTTTAAGAATTCCGGACTTGCTGAGAAACGCACATTCAAATAACACAATATATATGTTTCAAATATATAATATATATGATTTATTGAGATATTAAATTACGCAAGTTTGTAAGAAAGAGTAACATAAACACGATGAAAAAATTTATCATAATGATACAGATAATGACAAAAATAATAAGCAATAATAATAATAATTGACAAATTAATATATTATAATTAATAATAATGACGATGACAATGACAGTGATGATGACAATGATAATAAAATAATAATACTTATAACAGGTAACAGTGCAGTCCTAGTTTTGCACAAAGAGAAACAAATTGTTATGAAAAAGATTATTTCATAACAATTTGTTTAATCTAAATGACTGCTTAAAAGTTGTCATAGAGTATAAGTTTATAAATAATTTTATCAGTCACAGAATGGCAACTTGGACTTATTCCTGTTGCAGATTTAATTACAATTTGGCACATAATCAGTAAGCGCGTAGCATTTACATTCTTTTAGTCATTTTCAAGAGGAAATCAATAAAGTGCCATTCTTAGTCGCACATTTATGTACATTTATAAACACGCTTGTATAGCAAGAATGGCGAAGAGAACTCAAAAAGACACAAATTTGTCATTCTGTTTGATGTTAATTAGGACGACGCATTTTTCTTAGAAATCTATTCAACAATTAAAGCACGCGATTATGTTCGAAAATAGAGTGTTGTGATGTGAGAAAATGTAGCGAGACAGATCGTCGTCTAGCCAAAGTTAAGTTTTCCTCGCATTCCAAAATGTATTCCAAAAACGAAAAAGGAAAAGAGATTCGACTGGCAGGCGACAACCCAGTATTACGTAGCGTTCACGTTTAGTATACATCGGTGTTTCGTCTTCATTTTATATTGATTCGGGTCTTGAATGAGCGAACGACGCTGAGGATCGCGGTATGCGGTGGATTGAGGAGAACAAGACTGGGTCAGTTGGTGTTCTGTTTGTTGGAGCGAAGGCGCGCCAAGCCTGAACGCTCGCCCTCCTCTTCGTCGGACGTACAAGGTACCACGCCGCGCGACGATGTAGCCTGCATTAACTCTTGATCCGGGCCATTCCGATGCTCGTACAACAGAATGTTTAACGTTTCCTCATATATCCGAGCCTCAGGGAATTCAACCTGAAAAAAAAGGTAAGCATTTTTCGTTACATAGTTTTAAAATATCGCTGTCATATTATTTCATTACCTTTGTATGCTTCTTGTCAGTTGTGTAGACGATGGAGTGGCAACAGACCTCCGCCACCTTACGACCATGTCCGTAAAACGTCCAACAGCAGATCTCGCTCGAGCCGATAACATCTTTGATAAATAATACTCTGCCACTGAATCTGAGCGACATTTTGTCGAATAATTCTATGTTTTTTAATAGATTGTCATCTGATGTACTGCAAAAATTAAATTTATTCAATTCACTTATGCATTAATGAGCTTGACTGTGATAATAATACAGCTACAATTAGCTATATTGTGACATTTCGTTCACCAATTTTTTTTCACAAATTTAGAATGAGTTTGCGATTATGTAAATTATGTAAGAAACCACATACGTAATACGAGTTTCTTATCGTTACACTCGTTACTCTTGTTACACTTTGAATTGCTCAGATTGGCGCCTATTCGGAACGTTCAGATCGCAATTTGCAAAAGATAAAAAATGGTATCACGTATCACGAAATGTCACGATATTCATGACTGTCAAAGCAGCGTTTAATATCACCTTGTGTAGGAATATTTGTTATTATGCCTATTAATGAGCAGCTTGACCACAGGCTTCGTAGTATTGCTTATGAGTAACTGTTCCTCCTTCTGGGAGGTTATGAGAGGTACTCTGCAAATCGGCTCCGCCTCGCGCTCTTTTCGAAGAAGCGCCTGCTCGCAGGACTCGGCCAGCTCGCTGATACAGTAGTATTTCGCTTCGGCGAGCAGCTCCGCCATCTCCTTCGTGTTTTCCGGCAGCGGGACCGAGCCGTCTCGCAAGAAGTTCAAGATCGTCCCGAAATGTTTGCCGCACCGATCGATCAGTATCCAACCTGCGGACAGAGACCGCCAGTCAGAGTCGAGGATACAAATGGGAGATATCGACGAGATTGAATGTTGAAAATTCTCGGGAAATAACGCACAAAGAGGTCAAGCGCGATTCCTTTCTTTTCCTTTTTTCAAATTAATCGGACAAATCCGTGCGCCTCAGATTCGGACGTCAAGACTGATCGATATTCAAGGTTGATCGATCTCGACGAAATGTCAAAATGTGTGCGTCACGACTCGCGAGAGAAGCCTCACCTTCGGAGTCGGTGAGCACTTCCATGCGACCGCTGAACATCGCGCGCAGCATGGTGTCGTGTTTCTGCAGGGTGCCTATGGTGGTGTAGTGGAGCGAGCCGCCGATGTTCAGTTTGACATACTCCGACGGGTATTTAATTACGGTCTTGTGCTCGCCCGACATAACGAGAGTCGTGACGACCGGGGTCCGAGCAGAGAGGCGAGTGCTGAGTACTGACGCGCGAGACGAGGACGAGACGCCGCGGGATGGGGCGCGGACGGGGGGGGGAGCGTATCGATCCCCTTCGACGTCAGATTGGAACGTGCGAATCGCCGACGGATGACGGATTCGCGTTTGCGTCGGAGCGACGTGACAGCGCGCGCGGGCGGTCGTTTAGCGCATCGTCGCGGCGACGAGGGGCCGGAGGGGTCCCCGCGCGCTCACTCCCGCGGGTATTGGGAGGGCGGGAGAGCCGCGCGAGATATCAACATATCCCCATTTCGCTCCGTTTCCCGCAGGTTCGTCATCGAGCATCGAGCGCGGCGAACGAGAAGTACGAGAACGCGACGCGCTGAACGTGGCGGCGAATGGCTAAGAAGATCGACCGCGATGCGCGAAAAGTATCGAGAGTGCCGCGAGGCACGGCGAACCCTCGGACCAATCAGAATCGCCCGCGCTCCCGGAACCCGGAACGAGGGGACCGCCATGCCATCCCCGCGTCCCCGCAAGCCGGTACGCTGAGTACTGAGTAGGAGTAGTGAGTACGCTCGAGAAGATGGCTGACTCGCTGACCAAGTACGGCGTTTACATCGACGACCTGAGCAAGATACGCGTCCTAGAGCCGGAAGCGGCGAATCAAACGAACAAGCTGAAGGAGGAGTGTCAGAGTTTCGTGTCCAGTAAGTTTGCGTTGGTTCGCGAGTGGCGTTTCACGGCAGAATTTACTTGACCAGGCGGTCTCACGTTCTCACGATATACTCACCCGCTCGCCGCACGATTCTCGTCACCGTACCGTGTGCTTTGCTCAATGAGTTCCTGCACAAGAAGGCGCGCACATCTACACTCTCGGATGATTCGGATGGCAGTTAGGGGGCGATTTCGAGCTTTAATTAACTCGACCGGCGATTAAATTTAATCGGCAGAATTGCTCGCTGTAAAATTTCTATCTATAAGTATATTTGCAATTCGTTGTCTACTCTTCCTTTTCGAGTGCTAAAAAAAATTGATGGTTCTATTCATGTTAACAAAAATAATACTGGTATTATTTGACAAATTATAATCGCCGATTAGGTTGATCGGAGTTTAGTCACAACTTTGTAGATTAACTTTAATTTCGGAATTTTCTTTCAATTCTCTCATGTTCATTTTTATGCAGACTAACTTATCTCGGTTTAACTTACTTTTTATCTTTTTCTAATCTTTATAACTAGGAAAGGATAAAAAGTAAGTTAAATCGAGATTTAAGTTAATCTACATTGAAGTGGACATTAATGTCAATTACAATAGCTATTATTATTATTGTAATCAATTGTCGATCGAAATGTTTATTCGCAAAAGAAATATAATTTGAAGAATGTATAATTATACGAGACATGAAATGTAAATAAAATTATGGTATGAAATAAACGATTTATGTCCGATATCCCCTTTATCTAAAAAAAACTGCACCTCGGGGCTTCATCAACCGCACTATTACTATAAATCGCTAATGCCTCTTCATAAATGTCGCGAAGATTCAGAATTTTTACGTTGCAGAGATTACCGAATTTGAGAAAAATTCCGACGAATTCGTTAGGATATTAGACAATTTGGCGAAAGAGGTGGAGAGAGAGAAAATGAAGACGATCGGCGCGCGAAATCTACTGCGTTCCGTTGCGAAGCAAAGAGAAGCACAGAAACAACAGATGCAGGTTCTTAAATTAATTATACATGAAATTTGGCAACATGTATATTAATCGTTTTAAGGTTTAAGTAATATGTAACAGTGGTCGCGAGAATTTATACTATCTTACAATATTAAGGTATTATATACCATAATGTCATAACGAGAAGGAAGAAGAAAGCGATAGCCTTTATAGTCATCTTTATTGATTGAATAAGTATCAAACCTCATGCATGACTACTCTAATAAACTTGACGATCTTGATTATCTTGAATATTGACTTTGACTGTCCGTCATCCGATTATTTTTTTCGGCGATTGACTTGTCAAGTAATATCCTGTAACATTTTGTTGACATAGAATTATTAATTTTTTATTGATACAAGGAAGAAAATATTAGATAGGAACGACGAGAGTTATATATAGTTGTAAAATTTGCTATAGTTGCAAAGGTTGCAAATAAGCAATTCTGCCGATTAATTAGATTCGAAATCACGTCAATCAATTTTTTCGTTTATTTTCATTACAGGCATTAATCTTGGAGAAGTCCGTGGAACTGGAACGATTACGAGTACAATACGATTCTTTAAAGAAGATCGAATTGGAACAGCTAGAAACCATCGAACATTTGTCGGTCAATTAATATAACGTTTTATAGTCTCCGACTGTGTCTTCGTTGCCGATTCATCGAATATCTTTCGCTCTCCTTGCTAATAAATGGTACGATAATTTTTTAAAACATGAATCCCGCTTTTTTAAAAGGTTTAAAAACGACTTCGACTAAACTCTAATTAATCGACGATTGATCGCGAGGCGTAAGTTATCGAGAGAGTTTCTCTTAGTGCCCGTCTACAATAGGTGTTTTAAGCCCTAAGCACTAAGAAATTGACCAATCACAATGGAATTTGAGGAGAATATTCGACTGTGATTGGTCAATTTCTTACGGCTTAGAGCTTGAATACCCTTTAAAGCAAGGTTGTAGACCAGTATCGTTATCGTTATATTGTCGTAAGCACAGCTTTTTTTATCATAGTATATCTGCGCAACTGTGTTATGAGCACATAACGACAGTATAACGAGTTAAGGCCATTGCACGTAACAAAGTTTTAGTCATAATCGTAAGGCCGTAAGAAAATAGACCAATCACAGTCGATTATTCTCCTTGAGCTCGAAGAATAATCGAGTGTGATTGGTCTATTTTTTTACGGCCTTACGATTATAACTAAAACTTTGTTACGTGCAATGGCCTTTACAGAATTCTACTGCAACTGGACTATTAATATTTGCAAGGTGCCTGGAGAGGTCCCCATTGGTTCTTACTTTGCAAGGCAAGAACCAATCATATTAAAGAATCACTGAGCGCTCCTTGAGTTGCTTTTTGAACGCAGTCATTTTAACGTTCAGTTTTCAGAACGCCGCGTTGCCCGCCAATCCTGCGGCCGCCATTGTTCTGATTGCTCGCGCTGGTCGCTGGTCACCGGTGATCGGTGACCTACTCGAAAAAATTTGTAAAATTCGTGAAAAGTAACGTTTATAGTGTGTAAATCTAATATAAGCTGAATCTAACAGCGAAAATTTCCACTTTGGTGTGAACAGAGACAAGCAAGTCCGGCATTCAATGTGTTAATTAATTCTCATGACGCGACCTGCCGTTACGTGCCATTTGATGCGCGTAATCATGATATAATTTTGATGTAAATATATATATCGTGTAATATTCCACGATTTCCACGTTAGATAACCGACGAGAATGGCGGTCACTATTGGTAAGATATTTTAGCTTTAACGATCTTTTTTTCTTTATTTGTTGCCAAGTAATTTTTCGAGTACGAAGGCGAAAATAAAAGCAGAGATTCGATGATGTTAAACATCACGTTAAAACAATCATAATGTTTAAGGAGAACAGAAAATTTAAAGTGATGTCAATTTGACGTCATATTGACTAAATTTACGTCATTTTTTGGGTCAATGTGACGTCAAAATTATCATTTTGACTGCGATGTGTTCATTGAGTGTCAATGTGTATGTTTGCAGATTCTGTGATATATCTGTGTCTTGTGGCGATTCTTTGGGGAGTGACCAATCCGTTCATGAAGAAAGGTGCGCTAGGTTTGGAAGATGTCAAGGCCACGTCCTTTTACGGGCAATTTGTCAAGGAGATCGCATTTCTCATCACTAACCTGAAGGTTTGTCACATCTCTACATAGATTTTATCAAATTAATTTTATTTTATAAGCGTAATGGCATTTCTCTAATTTTTGTCTTATTTCTTTACACACAGTACCTCCTGCCGTTTCTAGTTAATCAGTGCGGTTCGGTATTGTACTTCCTGACCTTGCAGAGCACCGATTTATCTCTGGCTGTGCCAGTTTCAAATTCCCTTACCTTCGTATTCACTGCGATCACAGGCTGGTTCCTGGGCGAGGAAAAGGTACACAGAAGTGAGTACAAGCGAAATTGTTTTCGTATTGTTGGAAAATGTTATGAATTAGTTACTTTACGATTTGCTTTATTTTCCAGATACCTATCTGGGAATGATGC
The DNA here is from genome assembly GCF_030848805.1 of Temnothorax longispinosus. Lineage (NCBI taxonomy): Eukaryota > Metazoa > Arthropoda > Insecta > Hymenoptera > Formicidae > Temnothorax > Temnothorax longispinosus. The sequence continues at coordinate 2,647,242 of NC_092366.1, forward strand.
TTATACTATGTGGGACCACGTTGTGTTGTTGGGACAAAGTGAATAAAACGGTGGAATTGTGATATGCACGCTTAAGCAACAATCATTACGCACACATCGCTATCCTTTCTCTTCCTGTTCATCCGTCCATTATCCGTCAACTAATCCATATCCATCCTGTGTAATGTGAGTACCACAATGATTAACACATATAAATCTTTCCAACGAAGCAAAGTCACGACTTGATTTTGCTTTCTAATATTATGAAACATTTAACATTGATATATTTTGTTATTAACGATATGCTAGTTTACATCGTTGCGTTTATTAATCTTGTTACAAGATATAACGTGGTCTCTGTTTTCGCGTTGAACGGATCTTATAAAGAGGAGTAATGTCTGTGTTAATAGGTAATAGGTTTTATTCATAATTCCGTACAATATCGTCAATATTCATGATATTTACATGCATATCGTCTAATGATCCATATATGTACACACACACGTAAGTAGCACCGGATAGGAATGAGATAGTAATTATGGTGCAAGATGACTATGTCGCTGTAATTAATTTGTTTCTTTGTTCACACGCAAAAGCGTATCACAGTACAACAGATAATGTCTAGCATCGCGCGTTTTATTCCGCTACACTGTTATCGGAAGTGACGAAAGTGTCTCGACCTGTGTCGAACGTGAAAATTTCGCAACAGTGTATGTGTAATCTGTGATCCATGAATGTACAGAGAAAAGAGTTATATTTATATATTTATATGAAAACACGCATAGGTCCTAGTAAAAATAGATTAAGAATTATGATTATCAACACAAGTATTTATATACAATAAGCATGCAAAGATTAGATTGATCTGTGCACAGAGAAACGTTCGGTAGCTATCGCTATACGTAACTGTCCGTTTTACACGTCGAGATTAATCTCTCGATTATCGAGATAAAATTTAGAAAATATTTTTCTTGAATTTCTTTATTACACTAACGTTTATTATAAAAAAAGGTGTTGTTCGTTTCAAAATTATATATATTCGGGAATTTCAATTTATTTAACGAAGAGTGTATACACTATAGGAATGTAGAGAAATGGCACTTTGATCCACGGTAGAATAAAGTGACGCGTTAATTTTCCCATGAGATGCGCAACGCATATGGATTTAGTTACGTGAAAGTATGAAAAATTTGAAGCACTTTTTGTCAAATCCCGAAGGAGAAACAAAAGTTAATACACGATGACATGTTAATTCACGATATAATATGAATATATTATGAACGCATTCTCATCATTCGCAACAAATTTAATCCGTTAAATTTGGCAGAGAGAAAGCTATTAACGATAATGTAACGATATATTGAGAAGGTTCTCATTTTAGAATACACTTCATATTTAATATTATACTTTTCAAGAGTTTACATTTGATCTTTTGCAATCTTCTTTATTACAAAAAAACGTTATTTAATGCGCAAAGAGTATAACAATATTAATTTGACGAGTAACTGAGGTTTGAAGCTTCTTCGCGTGTGCCTATGTATATTTGAATAATTGTTTTATTCTGTTACGTATAGATATACATATATATCTATTTATGCGGGGGGGGGGGGGTTATAACTTTGTGTCTTAAGTAGCACAAATTTCATAAATTCGCAAAACCGATCGATGTGTTGAGCAGCAATTAATTTACACGTTGTTGCCGCAATCATATGCTGCTCGGTTAAAAAAATTAAAACCCGCGCGATCGCGATCGACGCACTCGCGTGCATGTGTTAAACGGTGTATGAGAACGGTGTGTATTATCAATAAGTCGCGTCGTTATTAATCAGCGCGCGCCAGATATCGACGCCTATTAATCGCCTACACGAAATTACGAATTACACTTATGAAACTCGAGACTAGCATTGATCAATGGCCGGCCAATTCAGGCGCGGGACTTCTTGCTCTTTAGCTTGAACCATCCCGCGCTCTTGTTCGGGTCGCGGGGCACGGACGTGGATCTGTTCAATTCCGTCTTGGAGCCGATGCCTCGCGATTTGGTGGCCAGCGATTCCGTGGAAACAGTTCTGTCCACTTTTTGCTTGTCCTTCGGTTTTAGCGTGCTGCGATTGATCGTACCTGCAATGATTGACGCAAATGTTTTCATTTCTTAAATAATACATTAACATAAATTAACGCTAATTTAAAGTTAATCAATTTTTTCTTTATATTATGGATAAGAATTTGAAAGAAACAGTTACTGGAAGGGACTTGTTCACTACATTCGTCGCGAATTGTTATTAGTAAAAATTAAGAAGGAAAAAAAAAGAAATGCATTGCTACACATAGATGCTTACTAGTTAATTTTATTTAAGGATACGGAATTTTATTTATTTTATTTAATGGGGCATTTAGTTATTTTGCTCAAGAGTAAAAGCATTTACTTGTCTTAGAAAGATTGTCCTTGCTTCGCCGTGCTTCTTTTCCTCGGCGGCTGAGGGTTTCGCGGCTTCGTTGCCTGCGTCTCATGGTCGCGATCGGTTTTGCATGCTGTTGCTGATCGTAGTTGATCTCGAACGGTTCCCTATAATGTCGCGGCTTCCACGGAGCAAGGACGCTCACGCTCCTCGACACCGTTCTCGTGTGCGATTGCAACGGTCGATTTAACTCCTCGCGACTCGCCGCCCGGCGTCGTTCATTCGGGCCTGGTATTTCGCCGACTGGAATGCAGATATCAGTCTTGAGTTGCAATTAGAGTGCGGTTACGCTTGACGACATTTTCCGTACTTTCACTGCCGAATGTTATTCACATAGATCACCATAGATCGCATGGTTAAATGCGATATGATATTTTTTTATACATTTTCTATGACGCAAATGCGACAAGTATTGCAGAATTCCAAGTGTTCGATGAATAATATGCTTGATAGAGCATGACTGTTATTGGACAGTGATAATGTTTCAACCCAATGTTATATACAAGATATTGAAGAAATTGCTTATGTATTTGAAAAAATGGATTAATCAATATTTCCGTAGGAAAAATTTGGTCATTTTTTATCACTTTAATTTTTAATTTAAGCAAATGCCATTTTATTTATTTTAATCTGAGAAGCTTAATTCACGAAAGATATTTCGTTTGTTCAGAACATGAATAAGTATCAATAACATTTCGATATTTTTATTACGATGAAATCGATTTAAATTATCATTATACTTACAATCCTTTATTTTTTCGAATAGTTTTTGGATTGTTGAAACAAGAAATTAAATATATATTGCAATGGAGAGTAAATTACAATATCGCAAATGTTTTTTTTTTTTAGAATAAGACATAAAATTATAACAATAACTATGTGAATGCTATGTGAGAAGTACAATTTTTTTATTGTACCTGTAGCAGCGTGAAGATACACGACAGATCTCTGCGATCTCTGAGAATTTTGACTTTGCTGGCTGCTATCGCCGGTTGTACTTTCGCCCGATGATAATGCGCTTTCAGCGAGTCTCGATTTTCTTGGGGCTGATATGATACCCCGGCGATTCGAATTCGTGACATCACGCCTCGAGCAGGCGTGGTCGTCAACTCGTTTATTTCTGAAATAATTAATAAAGTAATTAAACCTTTTCGTGGTCTAAATTATGTTTTTATCTATTTATTTAACTATATATACATTATCTTCTCTCTGATAAGAATATATAAAAAGTAAATCTTATAATTTTTTGAAAAAAAACCAATTTATTTAGATTTAATAATTAAAGAAAAATGAATAGCTGAAGTAGACGATTATATTTTTGTTTATGACGATATTAATTAGAACAAAATGTAATGACGATAAGAAAGTTAACTGGTCGACATTCGAAATATTTAAATTCATTCTTGCGCGAAATATTCAACCGGTCGTGTATACCTATACGCGGTTTATATTATAGCGTATATTTACCTGCGGTCTCTGTTGGACGAGACGGACTCCTGATCCGTATCGCCGAAGAAGCGGAGATTCTTTTGCACGGAAACTCGTTCAGGCGCAGAGGAAGCTTCCTCATCCTCGGTGCCGGTCGTCAAGATCTCGCTCTCGGGTATTCTCGGCTTTTTATCCACCGGCTGCAAAGTTATCGACGCTTCATTATTCATGATCTCGAAGGGGGCGGGGGGAAGGGGGGACACCAAATATAGCCGCGCACAGATTATTTCTGCGTATAACAATTACGTCCGCTTATTCCAAATATCGATTTATCGAACGTTATAATTTCGCGCACAGAAGACGAACTTCGCAAGTGCGATAGATTGAAACGTATCGCTGTAATGATATATTATTCTGTGACACTATGTAATTTTCATAGTTAAGCACATACTTCGCTTCGGTTTCTCGACTTTTAGGGGCGGTTTTGCCAGTCTCGATTAACCTTGACTATAGCTTAACTAATTCTTCATGAGATCGTCTCTCTTTTATACTTAAAAAAGGATCTTTTTTTTAAGTATAAAAGATACAAAAGAGAGATTTCCGTATGTTTAAACCACATAATTTTTTATCTTTTACCATCAAGATTTCTCATTTTATTGTAATAAGGTTCAGCAAATGCGAATACTATTTTAATTGAATAATTAAATAATAGATCTATAATGACAAGTGCATTTTTTATCTGATAAAAGAAAAAGATGCAGTATAAATATATCCCATAAAAAGTAAAGTGAATAACAAGATTTTATCCGATAAAAACTTATTACACGTTTGTTCTGAGACATTGTCCTCTAGGGAATAATATAAGATTAAGGATAAAGATTAAGGACGCTATAAGCTACTAACGGGAATGCGAGAAAATAGAGTATACGACGCGAAACAGTACGTAACGTAGACCCGACTCTTCTTTGTCAATTGTTCGAGACGAGCGCGAAGTCAGACATAACTGGCCTCCATCGAAGGTCGCGATTTTTCGGAATCCATGCAGCGTCTCTCGGTCGGCTGGGAGAAAATCGCGCGAGCGTGTACAAAGCTGTATTCTTCCCGCGGCTCGCAAAAATCGCGGCCTCCCCCCGTGGTTGCATCGCACGGCGCCTTCATGAGTCATGATTCTCCCCGGGCCGACTCATCCGATAGATCATCGTCCACGGCGAGATTCATACGCACGCAATCATCTCGAACGAGCGCGCGCGCGCGAGGAGAGCGGCGTCTCCTCCTCTCCTCTCCTCTCCTTTCCGCTGCCCAAGATCAGAGGAGAATCGGGACCTGACAGAGATTATTCCCGTGCGCGCGCGGGCGCGCGGGACGATGGTCGGCTTATAGGGCTAGGCAAGCAACCTCCTGATCGGCACTTAATCTCGCGATTAAATTAAACCACAGAGCGCGGAGTTAGTTAAGCATTTAATCAAACCGGTAATTGGAGGTTGCGCTGCCCTAATGGCTCCGCGCAGCGACCCGCGATCTGACTGATGAATGCGCACGGGACTGGTGCGCGAGTTGCGCGCGAGATAACCACGGCACGATCCAGGAGAATCCGCTCGTTATCGGATAATACCCGCGAAAAAGATTCTAGGCCTCTCGAAGGGATGATTTGCCGCGAGTTTCCGTTCGAGTCCAAATACGATGACGTTTCCCCTTGACGACTTCTAGTATACGATCATTTTCGCCCACCTGACTCGCCGGTTTCGAAGAAAGACACGTGGACTCGTTCGTCGGTGTTTTTGAGCATCTGATTACTTCATACGAACTTGAAAATTATGTCAACTGACGTGGAAATATTTTATATCCGCTTGTAAGCTATATTATTAAAGAATTCAGTGCAACAAATTATATCTTTTTCAGGATTTTGAAAAAAAAAACCTAAATGCATCTTTTAACTTTTTAGAATTGAATTTCTTATAATATTTTTCAGAAAGCAGATTAGACATGTATAGAAATTTGTTGGTTGATTGAGATTTTCATAGATACATATGTCAGCGATCAATCTTATCGTTAGCAGGGTTGATAAAATTAGGAAGTTTAGTTAAAAATAGAGAAGCAAGAATAGGAAAGTTGTAATAGAAATAGGAAAATAAAATTGTCAGGAATAGAAAATGACGCTTACTGCGGCATTGGATTTGTTCTTCCTCGAGAGGGACTTAAACCAGCCCTTCCTCTCCGCCTCTTGGCCCTGGTTGTCCCTGGTCAGGGTGTTGCTGGACTCGCAGAAGGACTCTTCCTCTCTGGTGAGAGTGCCGGTGGATCTCGAGAGTCTGGTCGGTCTAGGAGGGCTCGGGCTGCCGCTAGGTGTCGATAAGCGTCTGCGTTGACTATAATCCTCCTGAAACGAAACAGAAAAATCGCATGTTACATTCAGCGACTCAGCGTTTTTCGAAGTACTATCTCTATATAACTACCACTTTCTCATCCGAACCTTTCCGAGCATAATTTACTTCTCAGATCCCGGAGGATCATATCCAACCGCTATCCGATCTGAGAATTTATAGCGCGGAAAATGAGGTGGACAAGAGGAATCGATTAGACCACAATTGGCGTTTTTTCACGACACTTCTTCTTAATAGTTCCATTTTGATGTCATTGCAATATTGAGCTCGAATGTCTCTATAGATCTCGTGTACATATCGATTGGAGAACACGTACAGAGCATAATTCCCACACGGAAAAAAAGATTAGCTACTATAGCTAAAATAGTCGTAATATATGGATAACTAACCTTTTTTTGCAACGAGAACAAAAGGTTTTGCTACTATTGCTAAACTATAGCTCTCGCTGCAAAAAATATAACTCTTACTGCAGAAAACATTAGTTATCCATATTTTACGACTTAGCTAAATTTTTTCCGTGCATTTGTATGCATTTACTATTAATTAAAAGGTTTCGAAATGATGCGATGAGAAGAAATATCAAATGAGATTACATGTTATTGATCTGATCGCGTAACATTAAATTCACGCGAATCATATGAAGCAGATTAGCTTGAATTCAAATTGATCAGTTGATCACGCGGTTTCCCGGAGACTCCGGCGCGACGAAATACAATCGAATCCATTCGACGCAACTAACAAAAGTGCCTGTCCCCTGCCTTCGTCATTTATGTTAATCGCCGTTTCGCCAATTACACACGATTGACCGATCGTCGCGGCCTTCCATTCCGCTACTTCTATTCACGGGATGTATCGTAGGCGCAAAGCCTCGACGGGCCCCGCCGGCCTGGAAAAACTCGCCCCCTTGAAGCGGAGGACGCGCGCGAAGATGCACGCGGGCAAGCAGGCAGGCAGGCAGGCAGGCAGGCAGACGCGTGTCCGTTTCATTCCCGACGACGTCCACGTCGTCGTTATTATTATCATCGCGTTTTGCATCATCACCATCATCAGCGCTGCCACCTCCGTCATTTACTCTCGCTCTCGCGCATGCATAATGCGTGCCGGCGCGCTACGGCTTCAGGCGCTTATCACGACTCTCCCCTGTTTATTCATCGGTATTCCGGCAAAGACCACGCCGACGATCGTAATCGCAGACGCCGTCGAGGCCGCCGAGGCCGTCGTCGGGTACATACCGCACGTAACGCGCTCGGGAACTCCACAGGAAGTATCGCCGCGTATCGTCTAATCGGAATGTTAATCTGATCAATTGACGCGATCGACGTGCGATTACGCATTAGTTCTCATTGTGAAACCAGGACACCGTCAAGGAAACATGAATGTCTCGCGTGGATGAATCTATAGCGAGCGTGTGACATGTACCTATAATCTATCGTATTTTCGAGTTTATCGGTTAATCGCCAGATTGTTGATCGCGATGGTCCGTATGAACTTATTGAAAGTATATTTTTATCTCTGTGAAATTCCTCTTTTATTTAAATTAAAAGGGAAATTTTTTTAATATCTTCCCGAAATCTTACGCGCTGTAAACATATTTCATATATTCATCAGGTATCAAAATTACAAAACCTCTATATTTTTTAAATAAATTATATCTCAGTAGCACATGTGCAGATTTAATGCGGATGACAGAAAATTAAACACAAATATTTTCCGGAAAGTGTCAAATATCTTTCTACGTGTATCACAAAAATTTTAAAGATATTAAATAAATAATATATTAGGAAAAAACTAAGGGGGAAAGATATATCTCTATCATGTGTACTATTGTAATGAGATCATAGTTATCTTTTTATTTCGCGTCATCGATCCAAATAGCGAATCTGTGTAGATATCGTAATTTTTTGGGTACTATCAGAAGAGTAAAGGAGCATATTGCGTTTCCGGCGCGGATTTCCAATTCTTTCTTTCTCTCGTGCGTGCAATATGCCGTGTACCTCGGAGAGCTTTCAATACGCAATATAATAACATATCACGGCGCGGCCGTGTATATAGATGTGTGCACCGACCGCGTATAAACTCTTAAATGACTCACAATGAATAGCCCATATCGCGGAATCATCTGCATAGTACAAGCCCGATGCGCTTCCCTGGTACTCTCCATATATACGAGCAACAATATCCCGTGTGCTTTCCATAACGAGTCGCTGCGCGCACCGACGACGGTCGCGGAGGACCACGACGGTGACGACGAGGACGAGGTCGAGTTGATGCTGAAGACGAAGAAAAAGCTGAGGTCTCCGGTATAGAAAGGAAGGGGGGAGAGGGGGAGAGAGGGGGGAGGAGGAAGGGCCTAAGGGCATTGTGACCCACGCACCGCCCTGCTAACTCTTATACCGTGGCCTTCCTCCTCGCCGCGTTCTTTTCCTTCCTCCTCATCCTCCTCCTTTTCTTCCTCAGTTTCTCTCTTCTTCTTTGCCTTCTTCGTCCGCGGGGAATGCGTTATGCGCGGAGCTACTCCCTTGCCCTTCTGTGACTCGGCGTGGGCCGCCGAGATTGGGCTAGGTCGCTTACGTATACCTAAGTGCGTACGCATGCACGCGTGCGTGTGTATACGTGTCATGTGTGGCACGAAGCGTGTGCTAACGCGCGCGCGCGCGAGTGTATCCCCGGCGCATAACTCTGCAACATTAAACCGCTCGCCGTAGGTCACCGTAGATTACGCATAAATTCCGAGGGATGCGATTTACGACGTTAACTGGCATCCCGGTCCCCCTGTCCCGCCACCCAACTCCTTTCCAGATTTTCTTCCCGCCATCTGCGCGCGAGCGGCCGCCGTCGCTGCCGCTGTCGCCGCCGGTAGGCAAAGAAAATCGGTCACGAGCGAATCGAGTTTCTTCCTCGTCTTCTCGCTCTTCTGCGTTTGACGCGTATTTCTCACGACGGTGGTGCCAACGACTTTCCCACTCGATTGAACATTCACGAAGGGAAGTAGTCTCCACCTTCAGTCTCTTCTTCGTCCCGCACCGTCAGTCAAAAGATGCCAGTTGTTAAGAATGTGAATGACTTATGAGTATTTTAAGTATCGTGTCTGACACACGATTTTTAATATTTGAAAGACAATGAAATTGTATGCTTATTTTTATCAAGTTTATAATTATATTTTTATATTAGATAAAACATAAAACACACAAGAGTAAATTACGTCTATTGTCGTCATATATGATAATAGAAGAAATAAAAAGAGTCGAATTTTATTATATTATATTATTATTACTAATAATATAACAAATTAATAATAATAAACGGTTTAAGCCGTCGATATATGATTGATTATTTTATTTTTAAATTGGAAATATTTGCATTTACAGTCACTAATATAAAATAGACATATATAGTAAGTTATTCACTGCAGAAAAGTATTAATCTTTCATTCGTCCGACGTTTATAAAATTCTCATTTATATTGTAACACTTTAACTGTTCAATTTGGAGCTAAAGGGACAAATATTTATATTTGTGGGGAGTATCTCTAATTGGTATTATAACGTTTTATATCATGTTGATTCAGTCGTAAGGCAATAATAGGATAGAGACGAAATGGTAGGCTACGTCGGTATAATATCAGAGATGCAAGAATATAATAGGGAAGCGACGAGGGAATCCTGGCGCTGTATACAAAAGGGCATTACGGTAAGATCTGTAACGCGCAAAGCCGCAAAATAAACGAACGGGGTGCGTAATTGGTATTGAGACCCCTGTCGTATCGAGACCGCGATAGTGGTCCGCCGATGCACGCGCGCGTGCAACTGCGTAATAGTGGCCAAACATACTGAGAAAGAGAAGAGGATTCGCGGGGCAGAGGAGCGAGTCAAGTTGGAAATAACCGCGGTGAGAAAAGCGAAAGGAACGAGAAAAGAGGGAGAGGACGCACCGCAAGAAACCACCTTGAATATCGCCGGCGGAGGACGGGATGTGGTTTGACCAGGAATGCCCATCTGGGAGAAGATCGCGCTACCATGCGTTAAAAGGAATCCGTTACTATTTTTATGCGATGCCATCCCTCCGTTCCAATTTCCCTCTGTTCAAATGCGATGAGATCTACGAGATGGGAAACATCGAAGATATCGATTTAGAAAGAAGATTCAACTTCTAAGGACATATTCCTCGAACAATTAGGCAAAATTAACCGGATTTTAGTAGAAGGTTGAAGTAATTTTCAATCAATATTCATCATGAATATTATGAATTGAAATGTACAATATGACGTAATAAGTAACAAATAGTTAAAGTGGCGTTGACTAAAATTAATTAATCGAGGAATAATTCAATGAGCACAATATTGGTTAAAGCATTTATGAATATTATGACACCTCTTATAGATAACACTCTGCAGATTCTTTTATAATATAACATATTTTATATAGCCTGTGGCTTCCGTTCCGCTGAGGAATTTATTTCATTCCGTGTAGATTGTGTAACTTTTATTCACAAAACTCTCCTTCTCTCTTCTTGGAATTTGTTTCGTCGCATAACTTCCGCATAACAAGGTTTTATAGATTGCTTGCTCTGCCCGGTTACATAATATCTCTCCCGTGAATATTCAACAAGATCTAAAATGTAATTTATATCTTTAAAGAAAGATCCATGATTTTATCCTTACCTAATTTTATAGTTACAGTAGTTTTTATTTCTTTCTTATTAAACTGTTAAAATGGAATCTATATTTAAAAATAAAAAGGGTGAGGATAATTTTTCGTTTCAAAATTTTTTACGGAGTAAAATTCTGAACTTTGCTGTAGTCGTTCTCCTTTTCGTCTTGCATCGATGGCTAATAACACTATCGAGAAGTTTGAGGTACAAGGGTAACAGACTGTGAGAAAAGGGTGGATATCCGATGAAGGATACCGAATATACTTTCGCTCTCGATGATTACCATCGCGGCCATTAATAATTAACGGTACGCCATGAAGGGAGAAAGATGTGGATTCTTTCTCTTTCTCTCTTTCGCATTTTACTTTCTTTAGAGTATATATGGTGCACAACTGTATTTATGAGAAAGTTTCGATGATACAATTCTTCTGAACATGAATGATCACTGTAGGAAACTTATTACTAACAACTAAACTCGTATAGATAAAATTTATTTAATCTTTTGTGTGTATAATTCATCCTAAATTAATGAACTATGTCTCTCAAAGCAGAATCTTTTCTGTCACAACTTACTCTAACGATATTTTTATTCTTAAAAGCATTTTTAAAATATTTTAATTGAAATATCGATCAGAATGTCGATGGGAACTTTTTTCGGCTCAATGATCGGTTGTACATATCTTTCAACATTCTCATATTTTTTTTTATTTTTTCTAAGAATTTTAAATTTGGTACGTCTGGTTAATTGTACGCTCTTTCAAAATATTGCTTATATAATATTTTTCATAGTAAGTATAAAGATATTTTATCAATTCATTATTGGAACGAAAAATACATAGAATATAGAGAAGAAATAAAAAAAAAATTAATTGCATGTGTATCCTGTCAAACTTTCTGATTACCAAGTTAGGAAAAAAATATGATTACGATCTCAAACCACATATTTCTTCGCGTTCCGATGTCAATTCGCTTGTTTGAGTGCGAACCGGCATTGGAACGTCCACGGATGGGTGATGGTTTCTCTTCAGCGCGGTCGGCGGTGGTGCCTGCGTGCGTGCGCGCGCTCGCACTCTCATTTCGCCTTCGGGAATAATTATAATTGATGAAATGACACTGCGAGCCGGACAACGGGGACTTTATCGAGCGCTCGCGATCGCCTCGGGAGACGCGAAAGAACGCACGCATGAGAGAGACGCGCATGGGATACGCACGAAGCTCGCAGCGACTTCTAACGAGAATGACCGCCCCGGTAGGTGCCTCGGCGACGTCGATGAATATTAATTATTCCGATCGTGACGAGATGCCCCGCACGCCCGCGCCGTTTCCCGCATAACTGGTCGCTTGGTCGACTGCTGCCGATTACGACAGCTTATTTGCAAGTTCGCACGCAGCCTCTGCCTTCGTCTGTGTAGACTCTCTCCTTCGTACTGCTCGTCTCTCGGACACGTAATACACGCTTATGCTAATTATGCTTGACAAAATGGCTGTTAAAAATTTGTCGTGATATTTTGTATCACGCTAGTGATATTAATCGAATCATTAATTTAAAAAATCTCTTATACGACAATAACAACAGCAACTTTTGACGTGATTCACACACATGTTTTGAAAAATGGAAAAATCGCATCAATTTGTTACTTTGTTGTTTTCTAGTACGAGTTTTAATAACTAAGATAGAGATATATCTGGTTATGTAGTAAATATGTAGTAAGCGAACACACATATACATATTTAGCCTGACTCACGTACTTCGAGATTCTTCTCGTATTATAAAAAATTTTGCCTGACAAACGTCCTCGAAAGATTCTCTCTTTCCAGCAGGCATAATAAACATCTCTTTTCCCCCCTTATCTCGTATTCGCTTTGACAGACGGTATCCTAATTCGCGCGGTCGTATCTCGCTTGAATTGCTCGGCGCTACTCGCAGGTACGGAGCGAATAGGTAATTGAGCCGCGGTTAGTTGCGAGAAGGACCGTATCTCCCCGGTATCTCTTTCTCCTTGCCGGTCTCCCGCCGATGTCGGCCGGTACACCCGGCGTCGTGTACACGACCGCGACTAGTGTGATACACATATACATACACATATACACGCGCGCATGTATATTGACCGGGCTGATGTATACTCCAGACTCGTTGCTTAGAGGATGTTCTATGCATAGTTACCGAGGGAGAGATGTATCTCCTCGTATCACCCGGCTGCAAACCGACCGGCCGTACGACCCCAAGCGAGGATTTTAACCCGACCTAGACCAGAACGTTAAAGACGGACATAGACAACGAGAGGAGGGATAAGAGACAGAAAAGAAAGGGAGCGGGAGAGAAAACCGGCGCGCAATGTGGCAGGTAGAATCGTATCGGCAAATTGCGATCGGCGACTGCCTTGTCGGCGACTCCCCGCGGCAAGAATAATGCACCGCGCGCGAGAGACAGGGAGAATATAAGGGGGAGCGCAGGGTGGCGGAAGAGGAGGTGGAGATGAAGAGGCTATCTGCTATGTTCCACAAGTGATACGAATATCCGGCATTGTTTAGGTCTCCGGGGCTCGAACTTATCTGCTCGCGATCGCGTTCCAGGAATCGCGTGCGCGGTGCGTCCTCATTGATACGCTGAGGCTAATTCGCGCGTAGGCTGGACGATCTAGTTGAAGCTGTTGGATAGGACGTTGAACGGAATGTGCGTTGCTGCTATAAGTATTCATAAGCATTCATATGTATATGAATCCTCAGATTTATATTAATAGTAGGATTAATTATTAAAAAAACAGAAGACTGGAAGAAAACTTTCACGTAGATCAGTTTACACTAAATAAAAATATTATAGGTATACAAATTTTCTTTTTCTCTCTTTTTTTATAAAAATAAAAACATATTAGACTGAACCTAGACTTGTCTAGATGTATTTCAAGTTTTATGTTAAAATACTTTCACTTTCTTTGTTTCTCGAAATGTGGAAACACACATTGGTGACTTATTTCTCGCTAATTTATTTCGGTTCAAGTTTAAACTATCGAAATGATGCGACGTTTAATTCTTCTGGACTTTAACGTGGTGAATGGTTTCAAGATATGCGAAGTATGCGTTTCAACTCGCGGCACAAAGTACATTCGATTTATGAGAGCCGAGAGGAAGGAGATTCGCGGCTAAATGACCGAAACTTATCTCAATTACCGCGAGATACCGTGGACCGTGCGAGCGAGTCTGTCTGCTGTGAAAGCCGCGCTGGTGCTTTCGCACGGGATGACTCCGTTAATGGTACAACTATTTCGAGAACCTCGCGATCTCACGGCTAAACCTTCTTAACCCCTTATCTATCTCACCCAGACTATATCCTCCAGAAACCGCCGCAAACTTCCCGGCAGCTCTGGACTCTGTTCGCGCGGAGTCGCTTCAAGACTGACTTCCCTTTTGTTTCTCTCCCTTTCTCTCTCTTTCTTTCTCTCTCTACGGATAGCCTGAGCACCGTTGTGTTATTGTTATTGCGGTGTGCACGTGTCGGTGTATATACGCGATGCACATGACCGCCGTCCGTGTAATGGCCTGTGAGAAACCATCGTTGTGCTACGTTGAGATACAACACAACGCGAGTAGGAGAAGAAGTGGTGCCTCTTCTTCCCGCGCGTGGTGCGGTATCCACCGCCGTCGTCTCTCGCGAACGGGCATCTCTGAAAAAGACGTCAAGAGAGACGTCTATCCCCGGCAGGCACGCAGGGTCTCCTCCGCCATGTCTTCTCCTTTCGCTTTTAATCTGCATTGCCTCTACCCCACCTACCGGAAAAGGTAGCCGATCGTTCGCGATACCCCTCGCCGATCTTTGTCCTTGTTCTTTCGCTTGGTGAAAGAATTTAGATTTTTCAAGCAAGTTGCTTCGGTCTAGGAGATTTAGAAGATTTAGGTGTTCCGATCCACTTTTAGATTTTAATTCCAGATTTAGATTTGTATGCAAAAACTAGCTATGTAAACAAGATAATGCATTCTTATATAATTGTTTCTTTATTATTTTACAGAACAGATTAAATTTTTATGGATCACAGAACAAATTCTGATATTAATTATACATATATAGATATATATATTTACTTTATTATTCTAATCTAACTGTGGGATAATTAAATCCTAAATCAAATTCTTGAATAAGTTAGTTTGGAAATATATTCGGCACTGAATTTTAGACGCGATCATGTGAGGATTAATGTTCTTTTCAAAATTTTGTTTCAAAATTTCTTACCGTCTTTAAAAACCAAAATATGTATTATCGCAATGGATCATCATACACCCGTCTATTCGTGCATGAGCACGAAGTATTAGACGAACGTTACGAACGGCGTCGAATGTTTGGCAAAATTAGGCACTAAAGACAATCAGTAAAGATTGCTTCATTAGCTAATGCACTTGCCGGCGCCTTTATGAGCGCGAGTAAAGCATCATTATTGCGAAATTAGGCGGTCGGGCCGTTAAGGGCGGTGGAAGCGAGTGAAGAAAACGGGTGATACTAATGAGAACCGAGATACTCGTGGAGTACCTCGTTCGATAACAAACGTTATACTCGTAATATGTCGGGTGACTTTTTTATGTGCCGCCTCATTAACAATCGTTGATTTGGCTCTCGGCTCTCCTGAATCTTTTCTTTGCGTCGAAATTCGTTACAAATATAAAATTTATTCTTATATTCCATTTCGCGTTTTTTCTTACGTGCGATAATTACATTATCGGTATCGAAAAAGCGATGCTTGTTTGCGTTGGATATTGCGCAACGAGTAAGATCTAATTGCACAATTGCTTTGGTCGATTAATTTTAGTTAACGATTGCCTGTAATGATCACGTACATATCTGTGTGTTGTGCAATAATCACTTGCGATAATCACAGGTAATTCATTCTTTTTTTTTCCTACATTAACGTGAAATCCTGGGAATTAATTATTAACTGATGTAACGTCGTGTTATTTCGATACATCATTAAGAAATTACTCAATCTTGAAAAAAAAACGAAAAATTTATTTATGTATTGATAAAGAATGATAAAGAAGAAAGAGATAGATAAGAATTAAAATTTCTAAGATATTCTACGATCGAGTTACACTTTGATTCAAAACTGAAAGATCGAAGAAACGATTTTTATTATAAATTGTAAAAATTCAGTTTACAAATTTATTTTTTCGCACTAATTTTCCCTCAATTATCATATTGTACCGTTATTCGTGATGGCTCTCGTGCGCCTTTTTTATCTCGTCGTGAATTACTCAACAAGAGCCTTTACAAGATTTATTGGCACTCCCGCCCGGCACGAACCGGTAGTAACCTCAGTCGAGAGGAACCAGATGCGATCGAGACAGAGCGGCGTGAGTCGCCGCGAGTGCTGCATCTCGCGATGGATGTTACCGTCGGCCACTGGGAGACACCTCGGCGATCACCCGGAACGAAGTCGTTTATTTGCCGAATGACACAGCCGGCCGTCGGCTGCTGCGCTCGTCGGGCCGCTTATTTTTTTTCCCCTTCGAGATATTTAAAGGAAAATAACCGCGGGCGATCCCCCGGCTCGAAACCCCGGCTGGAATCGCGCCGGTTCAACGACGCGGAATTTCTCTCGACCGGACCCTTTCCTCGCTCGAAAACGCGCGAATCCAGGCAATCGGGATCGAGGAATCCATGCGCGCGCGCGTTCGCCCAAGTACTCGCAAGTACTCGAAGGCATGGAGCGGCGCGCGCGCGCGGAGGGCCTCCAATTGCTTCCTGGTCTCTCGATAACAGCGCACTAGACCCCCACGTTCCCCGTCGTCCCGCGCCTCGGGACGATAATTCCGGATTAACGACAGGACGTCGGTATCGATTGTTTATCGTGTGAAAGACCGTCCGTGAACGATCGTCCATTACGCCGCCCGCCATGCTGCACGCCGCGCCACGCCGATCAGCGCGAACAGCGGAATAGAGAGACTCGAACCACACAGCCCGATATCTGCCCTCGATAATCTTCCCCGCAATGAAGAAGGTTCTCCTCCGGTTCGGAAATTCGCGGAATATCGGCTACGAGCGTAAAACCTCCTCCTCCACCGGGCGGGATAACGACCGGCAAAATGTCGTGCTTTTTGCGAGGCTTGTGGAAAATCATATCCTCGAACCCGTGCGCGACATGAGTTTTTTTTTCTTTTTTTTGTTTGTTAAGAATGCAATGTTAATGTTTGCGCGGACGGTGGCTTGGAGAAAATCGATAAAACGTTTTCCTCGTGCGGATAATAAACTTCGGAATGATCTTCGAACAGTTCCTATAGCGCGCGCGGATGAATAATGTATCTGTCGTCGCCGACGAGTGAAGACGGCCGGAATAAATCCTCCGCGACTCCCTGAAAGGAGTTTCACGGGAAGGACAATGGATAAAGGTTTCCTGATGCGCGTCTAGTAATGGCGGGGTGGAAACGCGTATAGCGAGAATCGTAACCGTGGCCGCGTCATCAGGAGGAAGACGGTGGTGGGGCCCTAAAAGAAGAAAGAGGAAAGGGAGTGATAGAGCGTAGGGAAAGGGAGAGGTCTCGGCTTCGGCCAGACCACAATAAATAGCTATGATATCGTGTTGCGAGTAATTGAACGGGGCTTCATCCGTGGTACATTAACTATTGAAAACGTGCCGCGGATCACACACGCGGTGGGACGAAAGAGGCGATGGATCAAAGGAGGCAAATAGAGAAGGCGCGCGAGGACGATGGGTGCATTATATTCGCGCGCGTCCGTTGTTGCATCCCCAGAGGTCAGGTTCGTGTTAGGATGTGCGTATCGAAGGTAGTGGTATACGGTGGATGCATCAATGGGATGTCCGCTCATCGATATAAATGACCGCTGTACATATTTTCTCATTTCTGTGGTATAAAGTGATACGTGTATATTCTTTTAAAACTCGAGGTACAATATCATCAATTATTATCTACAAAGTAAAGCGTTCTATTAGATATCTATCATGGTCATTTACCGTTGATCTTATTATCTTACAACGGCGTTATTTATTTTCGATGATTAAGCGATCTGGAAATATTAAAACTTCATGTAGCTAAAAGATAATTGTGCTATATACTCGATAATAGTTGGAGCTTTAATTAACACATAGTACTCTTTGTCGAAGATTAAAATAATTTTTTATCAAGATAAACGAAGACATTTCTTTGAGGGTGCAGCAAATGGGTAATAAAACTTATTTGTATCTTTAATTTTAAAGTTCTCTACGTTAGCAAAATTCTAAGCTGAAGAGCATCAGCTATTAAGAACAATGAAATATATTTAACGAAAATGGTAAAATGTTGGGGTAATATTAAATTTCAATAAAAGAAAACTTACTCTATATAGAAAATATCGCGTCAAATGTTTATTACCAATCGCGCTCCGCGCGAAATATCTCCGCTCAGCAAAGAAATTGGCCGACCTAACAATAATCCTTAACCGGTCATTCACTGGTGCATTTACTCTAACCCGCGACCGAGCACCCCACGGGCGGCGCGTAATGACCGATCCCGAGCCCTCGATGCTCGGCTACGTGAGGGCAATATCGTATTGTTATTTGTTGGGTTAGATACCTTTTTACTTCCCTCTCCCCCTCTCCTCTCCCTCCCCCTATCTCAGATCAAATGCCCACGCGTACCTCGGCCGCGATAGCGCGCGGTATATAGGTATACCGCGCTCCCCGTTCATTGTTGCCGCTCTCGCCGCAGATAGATCATTCTATTATCGAGATAGCGACGCGGCGAGGGCCCCGCGTGCACGTGAACACACCGCACGGACACGCGCGCGATTTATTCGCTTACTACGACGACCACAACCCCCGGCCATCGCGCGGACGTTTAATTAGCTGTCCACGAGCGCGTGTACCCCGGGTCTCTTATTTCATAAAACTATAAGACTTGGAACACCAGACGGATGTATAGAGAACATGGCGTGGTATTTACGTGTGTTCTTGTGGAAATAATCGAGTAACTCGGAGTACGAGATACTTGTAATAACTAAAATCTATTTCCTTTTTTTTATATTAGAAAATACCGCGTGATGAAATGAAGAAAATATAACCGCGACTATACGTGAGTAATTATGTACAACTTTCCTGAGAGATAAGCTTTAAAAAATGAGTAAATTTGTATTTCTTGTGTATCTCGGGGTATCGGATAGATCGAATGTTTTGCGTTATCGAGGGGATGAAAAATTGCAATACAGTGCTCGACTCAGTGATGCATAACACCGTTAAATTGCGTCGATCCTCTCCCTACTGGCTCACGATAATCAGCGTGGTCGGTTCTCGCTGCGAGCGGCAGACAGTGTTCTCGCCGCGGCAAACAAATGTCACGTATGAGGAAAGCGTCCGTTTAGGATCATCGCCTAGGATCTTCCCGGAATTAGTATACTCTACGAGTAACGTGAGCGCTCGTTGAGATGAGATCTGCGCCGTGTACAGGGGAGGTAGAACGATACCTTGAGGAGTTCCCCGTCTTCCCGGAACCCGGTTGTCGTAGACGATCTCTCGTCTACTCGGCCCGTAAAAAGCGCGATAGCTTTCATAAGTGGGAGATTTGCGAGCATCGTTGCCGCGTCGTGAGAAAACAGTGACTCTATTTCTGCGCGAACTATCGAATGTCGCCACTATGCTTGAAAGAATTCGACTCATTCATGTCTTTTGCTTTGAGATAAAGACCTTCATTATTAAAATTTGTTTATTAATCTATTTAACTTTATTAAATGGAATTTTAATCGCTCGTTATATACATATCAAATACATTTGTAATTAAATCGAAAGCTTAATTGAAAATAGAAATATTAAACTAGTAGATACTAGAGATATTATAGGCTAAAATTGCAACATATGACCCTAAAGCTTTTTTTCTCGATAAATTTCTTTGAGTTATGTGACATAAGAATTGACATAAGAAATTTACAAGTATAGAAAAACAAATAAATATATAGTGATTTATACAACATAGTTTAATCTTGCAGTTGTCTCGCTCGATATATATTTTTTTATTTCACCGTTAATTCTATCTCGATAGCCAAGAAACTTTTTGAACACCGGAAAGACAAGAAGTAAAAGTATTTGTGATGATGAAACGATAGTAATTGTAAAGAAATTCACCGCGAGAGAGTTCGTCGGATGCAAATTCTCGAGCGCGATTAATAAAAGGGGATTTAATTACCCCTCTTATCATTCGACCGACGTAATGAGCGGGATGCCATTCGTGCTAAAACGTTCATGAGCAGAGATTGAAGTGAGAATCACGTGTGTTAAAAAAAATACAAGCGGGAAAGATATGGCGGTGATGAAGAGAGATATCGCCCATATTACACAAGCACGGATCTGTGTAACGATCTCTCTCTCTCTCTCTCTCTCTCTCTCTCTCTCTCTCTCTCTCTCTCTCTCTCTCTCTCTCTCTCTCTCTCTCCCTCTCTCGCTCTCTCTCTCTCTCTCTCTCTCTCTCTCTCTCTCTATCTATCTATCTCTCTATCTCTCTATCTCTCTCCCCCTCTCTCTCTCAATCACACTTATTACGCCGAGAAGAAAATTTTCCTTTCAGTGGCACGAATACTCATCCTTTCAGCTTTTTTCTTGGTGGTGCAATAAGTAGACGAAAAGGTGTTGCGAGAAATTCGATTGAATTGGTCTCAAATGCGGATTACTTCGACTGCACGGCTCGAAATCACGGTCTTCGCCGGACTGTGAGAAACCGCTAAACTTTCCTTCGACTCGCTTCTAAGTCCCCGTAATCAGTAAGCGCGAACGAGGAGCGAAATTCTTATTGAGATTCGAAGCACCGATTCCCGGTGTCTTCCTCTCGCCGTAATTAAATCCCCTCTTACTATAATCGCGCTCGTTTAGAATTTGCATCTCTCGCGGTGAACTTCTTACAATTACTATCGTTTCATCATTGCAAATACTCTTACTTCTTGTCTTTTTGAAATTCAAAAAGGTTCTTAACTATCGAGACAGAATCTTAACAATAAAGTGAAAGAAATATATACTGGTTTACACTCAGTTATTTGCATTTTGATTAATAATAATTATTTTCCTTTTTTAGACTATATAATAATTTGTATTTTCCAATGAATAATTATATATTCGCAGTTGTTCAATTTAACTCATTTATAAAAAAAGACGATCACTTTTCTCAGGAAAACAATAAAAAACAAATTTTATAATTATTAAATCTTACCAAAAATTTATATAGATTTTCCACTTGGTTTATCGTCAGATTTGCTTTGTGTGATTAAGCATATCGTCGCACGAGTTCTTTAACGTATTAGTTTTTGAAGGGGGCTTCGGCGCATTGTACTCTCTTCTAGATCGCTGGCTGGTTCTATTCGAGCGAGGCGCATACATCGTACGCCCGGTCGTTAGAAGTCTCCAGCCTTAACTAACTGCGTTCCTTATCTAAATGGCAATAATAATTGGCTGCGAAGCATATCCCGTATCGATACGACCGCGGCCGACGTACGGTGCACCGCCATGGGAACAATGCGCCGTCTGACTTACGACGTGCTTAGTAGACTGGTGGAGGCGGCGGCCTATAGACGTAACGCGCGAACGGAGATGATAGGCGCAAGGAATGCGTTTCCGAGACGAAAAAGGGATAATTCGAAATTATCCCGGGGCTTTAATCAGTAATCGCGCTCGTAGCCGCGAGATCTTCCCGTGAGCTGCATTCCTAAATGTCAGTAGGCACAATCGAAGATAAACGCACGGTATGGTTTTACAAACTTGCTAGTCATACTGTAATTAACGTTCATACCGCAATCGCGTTTAAAAAATTTGCATTTGTTATTAATTATGTTCATTATTTCAATAAGGTGTTTATACTTCGAAATTTTATGTGATTTTATTTTTATGAAACAAGTGGCTATTTGTTATATTTTTATCTAAAACTCTATATATATTTTTAATGTCTTCGAGAGAGAGAGAGAGAATATATTTAGCAATTTTTTGACGCACTATATAAAATCATTGAAATTATTTCATCTTTTCGATCTTAATCATTATAGAATTATTTTCTAAATTATTTTATTGATAAAACACATCCATACGCGGAATTAAATTTGTAACAGGTTATTGAATTCACAACAGAATGCCAAAGAAAAAAGTAAATCTTCTGTCTTTTAATTTCTTAAGATGCATTTACAGCAAAAGTTGCGCCACACATTCAATTATAAAGAATCTCATCAACTTGACAAATTGCATACGGATCAGGAAGCAAGCTGATGATTAAACTAACAATAACGGGAATAATAATCATAATTACGTGAGAAATAATTGAGATTTCCGCGTTCAACGCCATTAAGAGTGAGAATGCATGTCTCGCTCTCAATGACTGCTATTGAATGAGTCTGAAAGCGGACGATCGGCCTTCTAATAGTACGCTAATTAGTAAAACAAGCTACGTAACGGCCGTGCTAATTGCAGAATAAGCGAATGTAATAATAGCATTATTTCGCGATTGCGGTATACGTTAAGTAATCGGAGAAAATATTACGTAGGTGAGCTAATTCTTTCTCGTAACATGTTCAACAACTTATCTCGATATGAGAAACACAAATGGTGTTGTTTACATCACCAATAATTATATCGATATAACATAATTTGTACTATCTCTTTTCTTCATAGTTTAATTTAGTCTTTCTAAATATACTATCTTAATTTTTAATATCGGTTTCAGTTTTGTAATAACAGAAGAGCTAAAATGTTTTGACAGAAACAGAACACGCAAGCAACTGAAATAGACATTCAATTAAGCAACTCGCGAGTAGAGAGCAAAGTTGGTCAAGAGCACACGCATGCACAATCATAAATCAACAATTTTTCTTCCCTACGAGAGATCGAGGCTCTCTAGAGCCTGTAATTCGGAATTTATAATCTGTTAGAGTAAGATCATTAAGTTGTGGTTTAAATCTCTCCCTTGAAAAAAGGCGAACGATGCATGCTGCTCGCGCGCTGCATTTCGTGATAAGTACTTGCTCGCTCGTACAATTGCGTAACGTGCGGCGCGCCAATTGCGCCGTATAAACCGTTCGCCAACTCGCGACCGGGCAATTATGCCACTAATTCTAAAACGAAGTACGGGCGCGCGTTCGCGGGCGTAGCGATCATTACATATTACGGGCGAGGGTAGTAATTAGACGGAGCGGTCATTAAAAGACGAGCGCGCCCGTCGTAAATGCGAGGACCATTCTGTCGGGCCGCGGGCTATTTTATCGCGTGCGATTACGTGACGGGGATAACTAGCTCGCTACGTGTATATCTGTGCCTTGAGAAAGAGAGACGACGAGACGCGGGATGATCCACGGTAGCGACGTTCCGCACGCCATCATTCGGTCGTTTGCAATCGGGCCCGGGGCCCTGAGGTGGTGGAGTGAAATAAACGGTTGCATTAGGGCGCGTTAGAAACGGGTACAGCATAATGAGATAGAGAGAAAGAGATAATGAATAATAAAATAAAATTTGAAGGCAACTTTCTCTTAATAACGGATCGTTTTGCCTTCCTAAAATTATTCCTTGAAAAAGCTTTGAAGCGCAGCGTAAAAAATATTTAATAAATCATGAGATACATTCATAGCATTATATTTTCTAAAAAAAAACTATAAATTTACTTTCATTTAACTTAATTGTTCATATAAATCGCGGTACTGAGAATGGAAAGATCTCTAGGAAAATGAAAAAGTATATACATATATGTTTACCAGAAATAAAAGCTAATGCTTAAATTGAAACATCTACTACAATACAATTAGAATAATTCCTTTAACTCGATTACTTAATTTTTATTCTCAGTTATTTCAGGATCTCAATTATTTCAATTATATTATTATTTTATTTTATGTTTTATAATACATCTCCAAATTATATTGAGAGCGAAGCGAACTCGAAACCGATCGATTGAAATCTACTACGGTCTATTTCTTCTGTGTTTAAATCACTGCATTCGACTTCAATTTTTCCCTCTGTACCTATACATTTGGTAGCGCTCAAAATTAATTATATCTCTCCTTATTAATTCTGTTCGTAACGAATAATATTAC
The DNA here is from genome assembly GCF_030848805.1 of Temnothorax longispinosus. Taxonomy (NCBI): domain Eukaryota; kingdom Metazoa; phylum Arthropoda; class Insecta; order Hymenoptera; family Formicidae; genus Temnothorax; species Temnothorax longispinosus. Next base: position 2,671,162 of record NC_092366.1, read on the forward strand.
TGTATAGGAGAAAGCTCGCATTCGGAATATTATAGTTATCGTTAACGGTGTAGAGGTAGCTGCTTAAGCGAGGAATCGATCTTTATTGTTAGCTTCTTCGCTCTCGCCTAAATGAGAGAGACAGAGAGATGTCCCCTCGTCTTCTGTTCTCTCGTCTCGTCTCACCATCTTACGTCTTACGAGTGCGAGCGCGAGGATAATTGAGTTCGGCGAGCGCGCGCACCGACAAAGTAAACCGTGAAGCATCACGCGCCGCGGCGATCGGCCAGCCGGTCGGTCGGGCGACGTCCCGTAGCCGTTGTCTCGTAAAGATTACACGGTGCACGGGTTTCCATAAATATTCATGCTTCCATAATTGCCCCTACCCCGCGTCGCGCACCCTGCCGCCTCGCGAATAAACGACCGCGCAATGAGATTTAGATTTACTACCGCTCGCTCTCCGCGTCGCGTCGTCTCTCCCGGTCGTGAGCTTGCTGCCCCAGCATCAGCATCGCGAACCGATTCTCAGGCGATCGGTGTCGGAGACGGGCGACGAGCAACGAGCCGACGTCGCAAATTCGATTGCAAATTCGATGGATTCGATGAAAGCGGACGTTGGCCGCTTTCGTGAGATCGTTGACCCGGGAGCGACGGTTTATGAGCGCTGTACTCGGAAATCTGGGAAGGATCATCTGGGGAGTAACGCGACGAAAGAAGCCACTTATCGGCAGTTAGAGTTGGAAAATGTTGCTAAAATAATTTTAAAATAGATAATTGTTATGTTACAAATATAATTTTGAAATAATATTAAAGTTATATTGCGTGTACGTGTGAGAAACTGCACATTTTCATATACAAAACTTCCAAATTGTGTATAGTACTATTTTCAAACTATAATAATATTTTATTATAATTATTTGTTTCGATCTAACAAAGATTGAATCCCCAATTTCGACGAGCTTTTCATGCTCGAAATGTTCCCTCTTTCGCTCGATGTTTCGCGACATTCGCCGATTGCTCGGCCGCTTTCGTCGATGCAATGCGACTGGCATTTGGATTGCAGTTAGTCGGCAAGACGGCGCCAAAGGAAAAAGAAAGAATCGAACGGGTCTGCGGTTCTCCTCTCCCGTACCGCGGCAACTAGGGTTTCCCTGAGACAGGTCAGTTACACCGCGAAAACGTATACCGTCGTCGTCGTCGTCGTCGTCGTCGCACAACGGCGATATTGGGCACCGAACCGCAGGAATCAGCCTCGTGGCTTTGCGAGAAGAAGGAGCGCGATGCCGTTGCGTCACGAAAAGGGAAGGAGGGTCGGTGCCGCGATGCACTCGGCGCTCCGGCCGAGAAACAGCCTTTAGGAAGTGCGAAGGAGCACCGACGCTCTGCCCCCCTCCCCCCAACTACTACCTGTAACCACCTGTAACTACCCGTAATAACCAGTAATAACCTGTTTTTCACGCAACACTTTCACGTTTGGATAAGAAGGACTTTCGATGGCTCGCGCGTCGGCCTACCGTTAGCGCGTGTTGCGCGAATCGGCTCGCCTATGACCGTGAACTCGATCGAGGACACGAAAATTAGAATAGCCTCTTTGTTTTAACAGGTTTTCATCTTTACGTTTATTATATTTTTTCGATCATAATTCTGAAGGAAAATTTCTTAAATCAAATGCAAACTAATTAAAGGAAACGCAATAATTAAATACGAACTTGCAACTAATTTCAAAAGATGATAAAGAAATGTTTCTCCGTAACTAAAAAAAGGTGCAATTCAATTTTATCAAAAATTTTTTAAATTATGTTTTAAGCAGCCACAGTGAGTTTAATGCATTTTAATATTTTTTAAAATTTCTTGATATTTTTTTAGACAGAGTGCGAATATTTAAAAATTAGGAACCTAAATGAAGAATCTTTAATTTTTTCATTATTAGCATTACTTCTCTGAATTTCGATTCGTTTTTACGCCTAATTATCGCCTAATTACGCCTTCATATGACAAAAATGATAAATAGTTACCATTATTGCATGATGCGACGTCGTTATTTGCTCAGGATGATAAAATCTCGATCTTTATCAGCGTACAACTCGGTGTTTTTCCGCCATAATTTTTCGTATGCGCTTCCTCCCTTTTTTCCTCCTTTCTTCGTGCACTTAGAGTTTACGTCTCATAAAACGTCCACGATTCGCTTGAGAATATTAATCGCGTAAACCAATAAAGAGAGACGCACTGAGAATTAATTGCGCTCATTATGATCAGTCTTAAAATCCGATTTTTCTATTTCTGATTTATAAGGCTTATTGCCGTGAGATACCAGCGCGATAACGAGCGTGCCTATTGATTCACGAGAAGAGATTGAAGTCGAGAGAAACATTTTTCTCTAATTCTTCTATTATTTTAATACAAAAGTTTCGAGTTAGAATCGATTAAGTATAAATATATTGCAAAATAATTTTTGTAATATATCATTTACAAGATCCAATGCTTAATTATATTTGCATCTCGTACATTTTTCTCTGTACAACTATAGAACAAGAAGTTGATAAGTAAGGTGAATATATTACATATTTTCGTAAACAAAAACTTCGCTTTCTCAAAGTGAGACTAACATGATAACATATCCTGCTCGTATAAGCCTGGATGAATAATCTCGTGAGTCTATATGGCGAGATCCGGAGTGGAAATCCGACACATCTATTTCCGTTAACCGGCACCGATTAGCGGCAGTTAAGCGGGATGCGTAGATCAAGTTCGTTTCGCTAACCACCCTGGTGACTTTTCCTTGGCTGACGCGGACAAGTACGGTTTCCTCTACGGTTGCCTACCTACCTATCTACCCACCATTCTCGACTCTCTTTTTCGTCTCCCTCTTTCTCTCCTTGCTGACTCTTCTCTTCCTCTCGATCTCTCTCTTTCTCTTTCTCCATCTTACATCTCATTGCCTCTTTGAGCTCCATGCCCGCCACACAATTTGCGCTCACTGGCCTAATGCTTCCCGGCATTATGTTAATTCCTTCCATCGGGGGCTCCCCGAGATATTTGCGCAATTGAAGACTTCGAGGCGCCTGAAGACGCGCTCGTGACCGCCTTCTTTCGCCCGCGTTGTTCTCGCACGTCGTTCCCGTACTTTTGCTTAATAATTGCTCCGACACAACACCGCTCTTCAATGTGTAGTAACCGCCTATTCGTTTACACCATTATGCTAATTTACGAAAATCATTCCAGGAAAGCCTCTTTACTTCAAATCCATCTACACGAAGTATATAAGATGATGATAAAGCTGTGTGTGGGTTAAAAAACTTATTTTTATTTAACTTTCTTCTTCTCTCTCTTACAAAAAGTATCTTCGTTTCTTTATGATCAAAGATTATTTGTTATCAGATTACCGTGGATAAAAAATACTAAATATCATTAATTAATTTATAGAATTTATAATCTGTAAGCCTCTTAACGGCGAGGATTAAAACCAAACGTTTGCTGATTAATGTTTCCTAATTAGACCGATTTATTGACGACGCATTTCATTGGCGGCGAACGTCCACGTCTCGCCGGCCGACTTATCGGTACTTACTCGCGTTTCCCAAGGCTGGCATACAGCTGCATTCGTTACGTAGAATAATATCATCATGCGGCGAACGGACGGGCGAGAGCGCGAGCGCGCGAGCGAGTGAGTCGGTTTTACTAGAAATCTTTCTACCTTCTCGGTGATGCGCGCCTCTCCAGCATTGGGTGCATATTGTGCGGAACGGATCGAAGAGGCGTGACTCTCTCTCTCGCAACGGCCGCGGCGCGGCGCAAGGAGATTTAAAAGACGTTCCGCGGAACAGAGACGTTCCCGGTGGTCGTGACAGCGACTTCAGGGAAGAGGACTGGTTCTCTCCGTTGATGCGAGAGGCCCGGTACGTAGCTCCGAGGGGTTCGGATCGTGCTCGACGTACAACGTTGGCGCGAGCCTCGCTTATTATCATATCCGGACGTTTCCTAGACCCGAAGGAAAACCTTTCGCGAGTCCTCCTCCTCCTCATCCTTTTTCGCTCTCTCTATCTGTCTTCCCCTCTCTCTCTCTCTCTCTCTCTCTCTCTCTCTCTCGTCTTCTCTCTTTCGTTTAGTTGCTTAGCCGTGCCAAGGATCCAGAAAACAATCTTTCGCATGCCTCTCGAAATTCTAAGCGTTCGCCGCGCGCTCGTAAAACGTGCCGATGGAACGTGACGTGTCGACGGCTGTTTCGCTCGCGGATGACTGAAGTTAAAGGCGGCTCGTTAGTCTCAACTGGGGATACTTATCCGGGAATCCAGCCTCGGCGATTTTCGCATCCTGGTTAATGCCGATGCGATGATGTGAGCTTGTACTAGATGTACACACACGGAGAACATTGTTTCGGATCATCCTGTCGACTGTCTGAAATTCAGTTGTATTGAGAGAAAAGAGAAGAATAGTATATATTCTTTTATATTGTGGGAAACTATTCTCGATTAGCTCTCGACTTATAGTTCTTCAATAAAGAGATCAAGATGTATAATAAAATAAGAGGATGGTTATGGAAAATTTCACAAGATATAAAGCGACAACTTAAAATTTAAGTTAATATTATCTGGACCGTTATGAACAAAAAATTGACTTAATAGTGTCTAATGATTGCTTATTGACATATAGTTAGTAGAGATAAGATTTTAAAAGAAAGTAGAAGCCACATCTCGTGTCACAAAATTATCTTATAAGATAACTTCTTGTTTACGGCAATTTTTTAATTCAAATTCGCGGAAATGTAACGCGGACTTAGGAGGCAAATAATGCAATTTATCGCGCTTATTCTGGTTTCTCTGACGTATCTATCTACGTTCGCACATTTATATGCAACCTAACGCTGGACCTAACATTAACAGATTAACGAAGGCTCGTACAGCTTGTCGAGAAGCGAATTCCTGCGCCTGCGGCGACTTGGACCGAGCGTTTACGTGTGGCGCGGCAAAGGGTTCACGTACGAGTAAATAAATCGCGGGCACTGTAAACTAGGCTAGATGAGCAAGAAGAGGCCGCTTTGATGACTGCTTTTCCACGGCTTCACGTGCCCGCGTGCGTATACGCTCGCTCGCGAACGCGAAAGCCGCCGAATCATCGCGCGCGGGTATACTCGTCTAATGTTTTTCTCCATGTGAGGCTCGTAGGCAGTGAGCTTACGCTGGCCGATCTCCACCGACGGAAAATATCGTCGAGGATACGCAGCGCACTTTGCTGCTGCTGCGTCACTCCTCTCCGTTCCTTTTCTCTTTGTCGTTGCAGCGTGCGTCTTCGCTAAATCTCCATCAGATTGAGAGAGAGAAAGAGAGAGAGAGAGGGGGGGGGGAGAGCGCAACTACCTTCCTCCCCACCTACGTCGAGGTTAAGTAAATATTAGCATTTTGCTAGTTAGCAGATGCATTGTCATCCCCGTGCACGAAGGGAGCGGTGCGCGCACGTGAGGCCGCCGGGACGGGACTTGCGTTTTGTCTCTTTGTATCGCGTCGTTCCGCGCGCTCACCTCCCGTGCGCTCCTTCGATCGTTTGCTTTCCACGTCCACGACGCATTATGACGTTATCCTGAGGATATAACGAAGAGAGGAGGATTCACCTCCGCGCTAGCGCCGCTACGTCTACTTTATCTCCGTAATTTTCCTTTCACACGTCACCGCCGCCGTAGCGCGGCGTTCACTATTATGAATCGCATGCGCTATTACGAGGTAACGCGCGTGTTAAGGTGCAAGGTCGCGCGCTGTTAATGCCTTCTTAACGCCTAACGCTACGAAAGAAACCAGCGCCTGTTTATTCTAGCAGTTCTCGTAATAGTCCTCGCCGGTGCCGTGTCTTTTGAGCTCGCGACGTTCGCGACGTCCTGCCGACGAAAAGTTGGACGTTCCCGTCGCGATGTTCGTGCCAATTCGCTTCGCAAAAGCATCTGTTATTGTTAGAACCCGCTCGTGTATCTACTGTCACTAAGAAACGACGACTGATGCAATTTTTATATATATCGCTGCCGTATTTTGATAATAATATCTGTCAACCACAAGGATAGTGCAGTGTTGCCTCCTGCTTTTAAATTTAATTTTTTTTTCACCACAATCAATACATTGCCAATTTTTTGTTTTTAACAGATATTTTACTTCTATCTCGGAAAAATATTGAAAACTTAAAGGATTTGGTACGACCAAAAATATGCTATAATTCACTTTTTTAAAAGCTTGTCAGTTAATTTAAATTTAATTGAAAAAAGATTGAGAAGGGGGACATGAGAAGCCTTATTAGAAATTTTTACGTATGAATAATTAAATTACATTAAATATAATATTAAATATAATATTAAATATAAAATTATTAACATAACGATGATTCTTTTTAACGATGGAGCGATATAAAGCAACCCTCTCGGTGATGCCAAGTCAGCCGCGTTAACCCGCACGCCTCTCTAGATCAACGATCTAGGAATGCCGGCGATCGCCCCGAGAGAAATCGGTTTATCACTTTCGCCGATAATCACGAGTCCGAGCCGTCTGCCGGTGTTAGCGGTAATTGCCTGGCGCGGACGTAAAAAAGGGGCAGGGGGGGGAGGGCTTCGCGGCGAGGCGACCAGTGACAATGCAGCCGAGATGCGGTTTCTTTCGCTTTTTGCAGCTCGGTTTGCGTCGGTGCGCACCGACCGACCGCCTCGCCCTTCTCGCTTTTTGCTCGATCGGTGCGCACCCAGGGAGACCTTGATCGGACGGACGCGATGGCGCAGAACGAGTCTGCGGGCATTATCAATCACCAGCCTTAATGGTAGCCTCAAATACATCCTCTCTATCTAGCCAATCCTCCTCGTGGCATCGCGGATGAGCGACTTTCGCGCAAACATCGCTGTATGAGCCGTCAAGCGGAATGGTGTGCAAGTAAAAATAAAAAGTTTTAACGTAGATGACGAGGTGGCAATGCCAGATATCGTTATATGTTTAACACCGTAACAACTCTTACGATTAAATACACGCAAAATGTAGATAAATAGCAGAACTAATTAAATAATAACGCAAAAATCCTTCACTTAAATCGTTGTATGAAATTTAAATTAATTTATTTATAAATGAGAAGTTTTAACTCATATAAACGTAAGTTATATAGATCAATATTTTTAATATATATTCAGTATTTTTATAGCTTTTAAAAGGATTAAATATTCAGAATTTCCACTTTGTCTCGTATTCATTATTCATTCTCTGAACGCTTTTAATAAACCAAAAATAATGAGTTGTGCAAAAATGGCAGATAATCATATTTGTATTATAGATAAATACAATTTGCATAATTGATGAAAAGAAATTAGCGACGCTTCTAGTCACATCCTGCAAGTTTGTTTCGTGCGCGAGCACGATATATTAATTTTATTATCTCCCGTGATCTTCTTGCGGATGCTGTATACCAGGAAAAAAGGAGAAGCGCGATAGACCGCGAGATATCGTTAGTATACAAACGCTGTAACACTTTCGACGTGCTCCTCAACGGAAGCGGTATCGTTTTTCTGCCACGCACACGCGTTGCGTGTCCACACACGCCGGCAATCGCTAAGTGTGTGCGTGCGCGGCCTCCATTAAGTCTTTAAGCAGCGGGAAGGCATGAAACTATGAATTAGTGCGTAGGGACGGAGGAGGGGACCCAGCGGTGGTAATGCCGTGGTAACGCCACTTGCCACACGGGGTCGGTTAATGGATTTGCAAAGCGCCAATTATATTTCCGATAGACCGTGCCGGGGAGAGGAACAAACGAAGGAAAGAGAGAGAGAGAGAAAGAGAAGAATAGTACGAAGGAAAGAAAGATGGGGAAAGATAATGAGAAAAAGAGAGAAAGAAAGGAAAAGAGAGAGAGAGAGAGAGAGAAAGAGAGAAAGAGCGCTAGTAGACGTCCGGGGGAGACCTTTAGGCGCATTTGCGAGCGCGACTGCATCGTTGCAGCGCGGCTACGCTGCGCTGCATTGCGGTCCCGGTAGCTCGTCGAGCGCTTCGTGGGAAAACCGGCAATTTCTCATGGCGCGCGTTTCTAAGGAGCACGACGGTGGGCCCAACACCACCACCACCCGAGTCCACCGGTCGGTCGGCCGGCCGGCCCTACCCCTTCGTTTCAATGAGACGCGCATTCCGATCCGCTTTGATATATTTATCTATCGCTTCGCCCATCTCGCTCTTTATCGCCCGTCCGCATCGCCTTCTTCTTTCACTCGGCCGGATAAGACTATGGCCGTTGGTCGCCGCTGCCGCCGCCGCGGCCGCTGCCGCTTCGTTCGATACGTCGGTCTACCCTTTAAAGTCCGTCGGCCGTTCTCAGCCTTCGATTACGCGTTTATAGTCGTACGTATGACCCGAGAATCACCGCCACGCCGCTCGTAATAAAAGTGAATTATAACGATAGTTTTCCGCCGGGAACTGCTTTCTGGCGATTTTCGTAATGATTGCCTAATTGGTACGGCGCTAAGTCTTTATAGGGCAATAACGTGCGGCAAGAAAATCAAAATAGAGAATGAGAAATTAACGAGTCAACGAAAATAAGTGTCTATGCTATGTAAATATTGTAAATAATACAGACCTAAATAGCCGGGTTAAAGGTTAATAGTTCTGTGTAGAGTCGCATGTTTGCGATAAAATTGAATTAATACTGTAGCGTTTTTATAGCCATTTTTATGGATTTTATATAAGAAAATTTTTTAATGCAATTATTTTTGCTCGTTGCAATAATTTGCAATGTAGTGTATAATTAATATAATATTTAGATAACAAATATTATAATATATTTAGATAAATATTTAATTATAAAATCTTCTCTTTTAATCCATTTTAAGAGCAAACATTAAAAAGTGGTTATAAAACATTTCATATTTTAAATGGTATTGTTTTAGTTAATTTGTGATTGCAGTTTCTCTTTATATATAGTTCTAATTTTAGATTGATATATGTGAACAGTAGTAAATCGCAGTAATTGAGATCTAAGGTCAACAATAATTGATAGACATTTCGTTGATCTTGGCAAACGAAATTCTTTTGAATAATCACGTTAACCCGTATGAATGTCGAGATACGTTCCCTTTTTGCCACAGTTCTTCGACTAGTCCGACTTTCACTCGCGGCAACAGCCGTAAAATCAGTCCTTAACGAGCATATGTGAGTTACGTAATATCGCCGAACATTCGTTGCGGATTCTTAGTTTCTTTGCAGTAGCTCGTTCGTGCCTGCTTCTTTGATATCAAAGCGCACTTCAATTCAAATCCCCATTTAAGATAATCCTCTCTTTTCGTGGGATAGCCTCGAATACAAAGTGATCCCATCATTTATGACTTATATAACTTATGACGTTCATAAAGTAAAAAATAAATATTCTTCCTACATCCTCTTTTTTGCCAAGTAGATAAATATTATTAGAAAAAATAGTTCTTTTTGCAGCCAGTTATTTTTACCTTGAATCAGTTTGCATTTTAATATGAAAGGAGGAGAAGAAGAAAAGCCCGGGCGTGCATATGTGACTTGACTCGGACGCACGCATACTTGACTTGAAGTGAAGGTTATATTAACACAAAGGTATCCACAGAGTTCCGATACCAAAGAAACGGCAAAGGATCGCGAAGGGCGAGCAAGAAGCCGATCGCGTCCTTCGGCAAACAGCCTAGGACCCTTTTATTTTCCCTTCGTGTGCGAGCGTGTCCGCCGGAAGACGCTTCTTTCATGCAGCAACAGCTATCCTCGCTCGTGTCTTCGGCTCGTCCTTTACGCTATCAGTCAGTCGTTGATGAAGTCGTTAACGGCCGGATCGAGCGTAATGCATGTATACACGCTCTCGCGTCGCATTGATGCGGTGTGCAAATCACTATGGATATACGCGGGCAAAGGTGCGACTATAAGGGACCTGTCGATAGTAGCGTGAAAAAAGCGAGGGGGGAGGGGAAGACGAGAGAAAGGGACGACGAAAGGCAGAGGACCTTTGCCTTGTCCGATGAATGGACGCTAATCAGGGATATGGCATCTTCTTGACCGGTTTTTCGCGCATATTTCAAGCGAACCCAACAGCAGCAGCAGCGGCGGCGCGCGGCGGGCCCGGAACACGAACTGGCACGGGCTCAATGAACCTCATGAATGATGCAACGATGCACGGCCACCGTAAATGCGCAGCGGCATGCTACCAATCGTACTAATGTAACTGTGATTTAAAGCGCAGAATGATTAGGATAACTAATCATCGTATGTCTTCCATTAATTCCCGATCTGTATCAGATATTTGCATCTCGACAATTTCTACCTTCGAATACTTTTAGTATTTGAAATTATTGTGATTTTGTAAATCGCATAAGCATTGCGTTTTATGATTGATAAATTATAAATTATCATTTAGAAATATATCTTGAAAAAAAAAAGAAGAAGAGATATTGCTATCCTATATTATATCATAAAATCGTAGAGAGAGGAAGAAAATCGACGCATAATAAAATCTTATGACAATGCCGACAACGCGATTTTGCCATACGCTGCATATTGGCAGGCGAAAGTCGCTTTCGTCACGTCTCGTCGCCGGGACCGTATCGCACGAGGATCGTTACGAGTTCGCTGTATAAGATCGAAACGCTTGTTTATAGTCAGCTATAACGAGGTCGTTATAATTTTATTTCCACGCGGCGGGGCAAATACGGACGGCGCGGCGGTCCGATAATTCCAGTAATAATACTTATCGGCGCTTTAACGAGCACGATAATTATTTCAGTAGAAATTCAACACACAACGGGAGAAAGAGGGAGAGAGACGGGGGAGAAGGAGAGAAAGAGCGCGCGCCTGGGCAATTTCAACCCCGCTCCGACAGTGTTATCCCTTCGGTATGTTTAACGTCCGAGGGTTTCTCGCTCGCGTAAGCGAGAGAAGAGGAGTTGTGCCCCGAGAGACTGGACGGGAACACGTAGGAGTGAGCTATCGGAGGAATAAGCAGAATGTCTGTTTTCTCTCCACCTCCTCCTTGCTCCTTTCGGCTCTCGCTCGACAAATAACAGTCAGTGCCAATCAGCTGTGATTGGAGCACGAAATAAAATGTGGGTACCTCATTGCCGAGTGCGCGCGGCCCGATGGGCAAATCCTCACCGGCGAGATAGTATATAATTACCGAGATTATACATATCAACACAACTGGAGCGAAAAACACTGACCTGGTTGTTAAACCGCCGCTGCCGCCGCCGCCGCCGCGCGAGCATTCAGTATCGGCTTAAGTGCGTGCTCGGCGTCGCGTCGCGCTCCATTGTATCTTCACTCTCGACCGCGTGGCTATTTATAAGCCCGGGATTGAATTCCGATTCAATTGGGAAAGGTAGCTGGATCTCTCTCTGATCGATGCGGAAAAAAATTCCCGCGATTGATCGTGTTTCGCGCTCCGCCGAAAAACTTCTTTGATCGCTTGATGACTCATCGATTTCGTCTACCGGAATTCCACCTTCGTCTCTTCGCAGAAGTGAATTGAAACGAGAGACTTTTTTTTAAGCAAATATATATTGCTGAATAAATTCCCATAACAATTATATAGCAAGGAGCAAATAAAAATAGCAAGTATACGTAGATATAATAAATTAACAGCCAAACTATTACAGTGCCACTAATTTTATTTTATTTACGCAAAGATAAAAGTTATTATTATTATTAATATTAATATGGCTCGAAATAATTCAATTAATAAAAATTATGAATTAGGTACATGTATATATAGAATACTAATTAAAGTTACAGGTTGAATTTAAAATAAGTGTATATAGTATATCGCGTTTAAGTCAAACTCGGTCAGACTCTCATTAGTTAATATATTCATACTGAACGCATTTATCTTCCCTCGAGACAAGACGAGAGAATTTGGTTCAACGTTCCATGAGCTCTAGATCCTCTAAATGCAGCCTCGTTCTACTTATAGACCGAACCCTGCTGCTTTTAATATTGGCCGCGCGTTTGTCCTTAAACGCAGCGGAGGAGCCTTGAGGTGTCTGCATGAATATTTATAAATGTGCAGACGCGCGCGCGCGCACGCACACGGGAGACGGGAGGATGCGAAATCGCAGGGGATGTGCAACGCCAGGGCTTATGATCCCGGACAGCGGATCATTACGGGCGGCGACTCGCGCAAATCGACTTGACCAACTTAGCAGCGCGCGTTAAGCACCCGACGAGCACAATTCGTCCCTGAGAACGCGTCCTTTGTTCTCGGTTGTGCTCGGCCGAGCATTATGTAAGGCGCGCTGGTTGATAGCCGCAAAGAATATCTCGCCGCATTGAAATCGAATGATTATCGACGCGTTTTCCTCACGCCCGTCCCCCCGTCGTTCCCTTCCCGCGGTGGTCCTTCTTGCTCATTCTTGATTCGCTCTTATCGGGGGGGCCCGCCGTGCCACGCCGCGAGAAAGAATCCGCACAATGCGCCCCGGTTGGAATATCACGGCCGCATATACGCGTCGGAACGGATGGGGCATAATAATCCATTCAGGAGGATATTGTTAGTAACGGAGCCGTGGCGTGCGAGTGTCTAGAGTCGTTAGTGACATGAAAAAGCACCGCCCTTGCTTACGCGCGCGCATGTTGCGCCGATACAATCGGCGTATCTTTTCAGATGGCAATGTATATTCGAGAATATACTAGGGCTGCGTTATTTTCTACTCGGCTCTTACGAACGGCGATTCGCTGGTCCGACGATTCTGAACGGCGTCGAACGCGACAGATCTACTCGCCAAGCACTTCGGATTGGATTCTTGTCGCATTTAATAGTGGCAGTGCGATATTGAAATCTTAATTTTATTTTATATTGATCTTTTCAATTTTCTTATAGTTTATCTTACACGCCGTGTTGAGATTTTACAACTAAAAGCCCTTTGTATTTAATTTACAATAAATTAACCATAAATTTAACGAGAATTTTAACGAGAATAATACTTTATAATTTTTATGCCCAACGTAAAGTACATTTTCCGAGATACATTTATACGAGGGTTGTAAATAAAGTAGTGGCAACTCTGTCATAAGACGTATTTGATAGCTCTAATATTACTACTGATTTATTGGGCTGCCAGTTGCATTCATTGTACATTTACACAAGGCGACATAACCCGTTTTATTAAGTGATTTCGTGCGGGGAAGTCGTCAAATACAATACAGTCTGTATGTGCAACGCCCTAAAGTATATTCACGAGATTAGAATAATGATCCTGGATCGATATCCAGGTTGCGAAAGATAAAACTACAAGTGACTGTTGAGGTCTATCCAGACAAACTTGCATAGTTGCATAACTATATGCATACAGAAAATTATTCAATCGCATTTTTTTCTCTCTCTCTCTCTCTTTTAAGGACGCGCGTAAAATGCGATTGGATAATTCTCCTTATGTACATATGGTTATGCAACTATGCATCCGTGGTCTTCGGGAACCTTGTGGTAACAGCGTCTTACCATATCGGACTGTCGTAAGATAGGTCAGCGCCTTTCATACTTTAGAACGTTGCATACACATACAGACGTTTTATTTGATGACTTCTCCGCACGAAATCACTTGACAGAATGGGTTGTGTCGTCTTGTGTGAATGTACAACGAATGCAACTGGAATCCCAGTTAGAACAATAGTAGTATTAGAGTTATCAAATACGTCTTATGACTGTGTCGCCACTAACTTCAATTACAACCCTCGTATTTCTTCTGATCCTGTCCTGCTTTTTAATATAATTAATTTAATATATGCTTTTCCTGCTTTTATGCTTGTTCTGCTTTCAATATAATCTGCGAATTATTATCACGATCCACGTACAGATCAAAGAGTGTGTCGTGAAAGCGGCATATTCTTAAGGAAGATACATTCGTTCGGGCGCGTCGCGTTGAAAATTCTTCTATTTATCTGTTTATTTATTGGATAATTTCCGTCACCGTCCCGTGAGTGACGAGCGTCAGAACGGACGATCTCTTTTCTGTGGCCGACGGCCGTCAGGTATCAAGCCCGGTGAACACTCTCACCTCCGTACACGAGACCCATCACGGCAGGCCACCGTGCGAGCCCGGACACCGCCGATATAATTCATCTGCGGCGGCGGTGGCGGCGGCGGCGACGGTGTGCCGGTCGCTCTCTGAGAGCCGCGAGAGAGTTCGCAATTACAACGACGGAAGAAACGAGAGATCGAGGAAGATACGTCACGCATACGTGGTACATAGCGGCCCGCCTATGCGCAACGTTGGTCAGTTACGAGTTGATATATCGGTATGCAATACCGATGCACACGGTATCGGTATCAATGTGGCTACGGTGCTCATGTCAGCATTAATACGAATTATTGATTGGTGTTGAGAGAGAAATGTGTTGGTATTCGAGTATCATTGGCATCAGTTATGAAACTAATGTTTTTAAAAAAGCGAGAGAGAGAGAGAGCGCACTGTTAAATATTAAAGAATGAAAATTAAACCAATTCCTTGAGTTAAACTTTATTATTTTTAACTACTATAGATGTGTCAAAATTTATTATTTTAACAAAAAATAGTATTATTTAAACTCCATGGATTTAATTAAATTAACGATATATCGAGTAGCAGCGGTAACGACCTATTAGGAATCTAGGAATAATGGTTAAAAATTACTCAAATTGAGTATAATTTGACACTACGAATTTAACAGTGAGAAAGAGAAAGAATCTTCAAAATCATTTTAAAATTCTGAACGTATTGTAATTAAAAGTCAAACAAGATACCGAAGTAAAAAAATTAATTTGAAACGATTATTATTTTTAATGATTGGCATCATTGCCGGCCGAGTGTCTTTCTAAGCATTTTGAATATCTTGAAAATCGCGGCGTATCATGCCATCGTTAGCACGTCGCGTGTCGTCGATCGCGGAGGAAACGACGCAGATAGAGAGAAAGACTTGACACGCTCGAAGAATGGAGGAACGCTCCTCTTCTTCGAGCGGCCAGGCCTGAAAGCGACAAGGAGTTACGAGGCTGTTGACAATCGCGCGCACGCACGCACGCACGCATGTGGGATTCGCAGAACCGTATAATTGCTTCATAGCGAGAGTGCCGAGAGTCGCGAGAACGTCCGTTTAAATCTGTTGCGCATCTCCGGATGTGCGCCCCGCTTCGATAGCAGCCGCAAGGATGGAGAGCGCGTAATTGAACTTTATCACCTGCGCAACGCGGCGCGCATTATCCGGTGCCGGGACAACCTTCGCCGTGAGCGAAGGTCGATATACCGCGCTACGAGAAGAAGTTTACGGCTGATGCTCGATACGCGTAGGGAGACAGCGGGAGTCTCTCCTGTCATTATAACCGCCTCCTAATTAATCCTTATTAGCTTGTCTAGCGGGATCTATTAAATCGCGTGCGTTACGAGATATAAAATGTGTGTAAAACCATATGTACAAAAATAATTATCTTTTTCATTCATATAATTGCATCTAAAACCGACTACCCGACTTACGTATTCCTAAATAGACATAGGATCGACATTTCTAACATTTTCACGTTAAGATTGTATTTATATAACTCAGATAGTTCTCTAATGACAAAATAAATCTTTTGCATTTGCAATTTGGCTCACAGTGCTAATAATTTTGGTACTGAGCCCATTATTTGAACTTTTTTATTCACCGTTTCGTTAGAGTTAGTTTCTCTTTTTGTACATTGATTATTTGAATTCCTATCTTGTAATTCGAGATAGGAGTTCAATCGATAGCTCGCGTTCGAAAATTAAATTTTCCAACCCCGTTATCTTTCCTTTTTTTTTTCGACATAACGGAGTGGCGGCAAATCGATCAAAGCGGGCAAACGGCCGGTAGATAGGTCGGTAGGCTTGGTTTCCACGAAGGCAACACGATCGTCAGGAACCTGTAATCGGCGACCGCGGCGGTGGTCGCGGAATAAACTTCGCTATGAGATGACGAGCATCGAGAAAGGCGGCTCTCCGGCCGGCCGGTCGACCGACAAGCCCGCGCTTTCCTCTCCTCCGTTCGGAGGGTGGAATGTCACCCATTAACATTCCCATAAAACCGCCGCCGCGTGTAAACACCGCGAACGGCGTAAATGGCGGTGGTGACGACGACGATGGGAGAGAGAGAGAGAAAGAGAGAACGAAAGAAAGAAAGAGAGAGAAAGAGGGTTTCAGTGGTAAAGAAGGTCGTGTAGGAGGAAGCACAAATACGCGTCGAAAGAGAGAGAGGTAGATGGAGGGATGGACGCGGGAGAGAGAGCGTGTGAGAAATTCAATCCGCTTCCGCGGGGTTATTATAGTGATAATTTACTACTCTTCCCTTCGGCGCGCGGACCATGCCAACCCGTTTATGCATAGCCGTGGAATGCCGCGGCTACAGGTCCCACGGGAAATCGCGTGGAGTTGCGGCGAGGCGCCTCCCGCATTTAGAAAAGGGATCTAATCATGCCGGATCGACTTCTCTTTCTCTTTCTCTCTTTTTCTTCCTTTCTCTTTTTCTGTCCGGTCTTTTTCTCCTCTCTTCCATTTCCGTCCTCGTAATCAGCGGACGGAACTTAGAGGTCGGCCGACACCATTGGACGTTGAACGCGATGATGCCTCTTAGTCGGTGACTTTGCGCAAGATGTCGGTATGCGACCGGTATATCTCCTTAGTGCAATGCGCGATCGTAAACGCGGGTCGCATCCAGCGGAGACGACAGCTGTACGATCGTTATATCGAGATCGAATTTCATCGGAATATAGTCTGAGATTGTATACGAATTAGACCAGAGTAGTATGAAGATGCGACAGGTATAATTAATTTATTTACAAAACTAAAATATGTACTAGTTATTAATTAATTAAAATTTTTCTATTATTAAAATGAGTGACAAATATAATTAAATAAGTCATTAATCACAGTTTCACGTAAATTGAAGAATAACGATTTCTCATAAAATACATAATAGGATATCAACGCTGGATTTTAGCGATTTTAGAAGTTTTCTCTTTTGAGACATTTTTAATAATTGTACTCAATATATATCAGCAAAAGTTACTTTATAAAATTTTACTTGAGAGAATGCTTATTTCCTTTCGCGAAAATTCGACGGGTGCAAGTGCACCTCTTAATGAGTCATCTCACGTGGGCGACTCATTTCTCCGCGGCCTTATTTATCATATGGTATAAATGGCACAAGGGGACACGCACGACGGTCTCTCCATGTACGGTCGACGAAGGCTAAGGATAATGTTCGATGCAACTAGGGCAACCGGCGTCCATATTGGGCGCTGCGAAGAATCGTGGACGGTCCAAGGATCAGTATAAAGGTCACTGGGACTGACCTTATCCTAATTCCAACGGCTGAGAAGTTCGTATGAATCAGAATCTTCTATTCTCTTCCGCGTGTCAACTCGCGCTCATGAATTAATAAAAAACAATATCATAAGTTAAGCAATTATCTTCTCGCAATCTTATGTTTAGTCTTTGCATTATGAAAGAGTTATTTCAAAGTTCAAATGTCCACCGCTTCCCTCCATCAATGATTTCAATATCGATAGCGTACTTTACGAAAGCACGAGGATTTCTATTATGCCCGACAAAAAAGTAGAGGAATTCCTATTCTAATCCTTAAATGTGCATCACTAGGCAACAGAGATACGAGCTGTGCGTGTACCGCGTGCACCGCATGCATCGCGGCATGCGTGGATAGACAGATGCGTGACACGCCTGCCTGGCCTCTGTCGTCGGGGACAGCGCTGCAGATTATGCAACGTTGCATCGGATCGCGGGGACCATATGGTGGCGGTGCCTTTATATCTATCGTCGTTATTGGCGCGCGAGAGTCTACGCTTTGCGCTCTTCTCCCCTCCCCCCTTCGTCGTTCAGCATCCTATAACCCTTTCCCGCGTCCACCCCGTGCTGCGCGTATTTATCTATCGCGCTTTGCCGCTTCTCCTGGCCGCGGCGAAGGGTCGCGGACGCACAATGCGCCGACCGCGCTTTGTGCGTAGCGCGCGTGTTTAACGCACTTGACTCTCGAACGCGCCTGTGTTCCATTCTTAGCTTATCTGAAAGGTGCACGCGGTATTTTTGGCGTGATAACTTTATATGGCGCATATAGACGATGTCTGATACAGGTATCTCCCGCTTTTCGAAAGTTCGTTTTACGTCACCTCGCTTTTACGAAAGACGTAACATTAATACTTGTTTTCAGATACGAATAAGCGGAGTGAGTGAATTTTAACGACTTGGGTTGACATTTTCACAGAAAAGCCTAAAATTCCATGCTCGTCTATCAGAGCGGCAATAGATACATTCATCCTGTTGTAAGTGACTTCTAAATAACGCGCGGAATGAACGCGTAAAGGGTTTCGAGTGGCGTCTATTAGGGCAGAAATGGCGATCAGCAAGCAATTGCGACGACCACGACCGCGACCCTCTTCACTTTGATAACTCTCCGGCGTACACATAGTCCGACCTTACGTTAACCGCGTCCCGCGGAATATCTTATCTCGCTACGTATAGAGCGCAACACCCGTCTCTCTCCTTCTTTTTCTTCTCCCTCGTTCTCTCCCCGACGTCGCTCGCGTGGAGTGCGCGCGCGATAAATCCACGTAAAGGGCCCATATAAAACCACAAGGGAGATCCATTCCACCGGGGGTTTCCCTCTAGCCGCGAGTTCCCTCCCTTTCTCGCTCCATCTTGCCCTTCTCTCTTTCTCTCTTCGAAGACCAATCGGTTACATGACCAAACCAACTTCCCATGGCGAATCGGTTCTCATGCCCCGAGCCGCCGCGAAAGAGTGGCATTATATTCTGGAGCGACTATATGCGAACACGCACAGCATGCGTGCACGACCGCGGGGCCGCGTGTGTGCATCGGGACTCTACGCGGCCCACCCGTGTGTGGGTAATTCGCGGCGCGGAATCTATATAACGCCGCCAATGTAAAGGGCCCGAGAGAGGGCTGCTTATCGTCCGTACAATTTCATCGGCACTTAAAATGTCATCTCGCGAGGCCCCACCTTTTCATCAGCCGCTAATCTCGCTCGTTCGTTCTCCGACGTCGATGTCGCGCGCATATTGCATATAGGGCATATCAAACCTCTCGTTATCGTCCCTTATTGTTAGACTACAGATTGTTCGATCTACTTTAAGTCTTTTAAAACTCGCTCTTCGTCAGCGTAATTGTTGAAATAAAAGTTTGCGAATTATACGATTCATCGATATTGAAAATCTGAATTTCGATATTTTTCTACAGGATTAATAAAGATATTGAAAATTAAATGTTACAAAGACAGCACATCTTTTGTTAGAATTGTTTCTAAATCGATTGGTAATTCTGAATCAATTCTGACGCTGTATCCGCATTTCGATAAGTAGCTTATTTACGTAATGGGCTATTTTGCATTTTACTATGTAACCGTAAGCCGATATTACGAGCGCAGTGAAATATGAGTTGAGAAATCGTGGAAATATGCTAAAGAAAATAAAGGTGGATATTTACTGGTGCACAAACATAGCGGAAACGATAATTTCACTGCGAAATCCGGTTGCTTATTTCCGCGTAATTGAATCATTCTTAAATTATTATATATTTTTCTATAATACAAATTATGGGTTAAGCTACATTAATATTATTTCTTATATTGTATTTCTTTGTTATCGAGGTGCATATCCTTGAATATATTTTTTATAGGTACTAATTTTGTGCGAATTGCTCGCTAAAAAAATCTCTGCGGGGATTTTTAATTCCATCGCGATTTGCGTAATGTTAATTTGCGTCTGTTTTTTTGGAGGGTCTAGAGAATTCAGAAATCTTTTCAAAACCGGCGTATCCTGAATGGGGAATGCGCGTTCAGAACCTTACCGGAAGCGGCCAGTTTCTCGGCTGTTTTGCCAGCGTCGGCTCCCATTAGATGCCGATTTCACGCCATTGTACCCGTTCTCTATCGTGACTTCTTCGGCCTTCGCGGTAAATTTTGCGGAATATGCATTCACGATGGTTTTTTCGCAGAATATCTCAGCCGCATCTTCTCTCTTTCTCTCTCTCTTCCTCCTCTATGACCCGGTGGCAGGAAATTTAAATAATTTCGCTAATTTGATTTGCGCGGCGGCGGTTCTCGTTAGCCACCAAATTATACACGCCGCATGATCCTCGCGTTTCTTGCGTTTCCGGCAATTCGCTCGAGGATCAATGATCGTTTGCACGGAAGAGGTGGATAAAACAAGCGCTCTGTATTCTTCTCGCCACCGGAAGCGAACAATTCCGTGAGCTCGAGTCGTTTGATTTAAATTTCTATCTAAATTTCACGCTACGCTCTCGCTTTCACTATTGACACGCTATTAACGTGTCAATTGTCACGATGATAAATGGCTTTCTGAAAGCTGTGTTACGCGAGACTTTTTTTGATTATATGCTTTTTATATATAGGCTTTTTAATATAGATAGTATTTCCATGATCCGATATTTTATCTATTCCAGTGTATATGAATTAGATTGTTTCACTTCGTACTTCACTCTATTTTGCTCTCCTCGAACCGTCGCGTCGAACCGTCATGATTCGCCGTGCGTTCTGTCGTCGATTGGAAAATTCCCGATTGTACACAGACCTGTATCTCACGCCGGCGAAACCTATTTGCATTCCGGATAATAACGCGCCGTAAGACACTGCATATTATTTCTGGAATTTCGCGTGCCGACGTTTATGAACCGACGCACGACACCGCGCGCGATGCATCGAATAATTTTGCCGATTGGATCCCCGCGCTCTCGTCGCCGGAGTGCTCCGAGCTCTTTACGAGTTCCGTAAATTTCACATTTGTTCCCGTGAGCTCTTCGTTGGGAGATATCCCTTGTCGCGCGACCGATGCTATTCGATCGGAAGCGTACTCCAGAGTTGTCGTGACGATATCGTGCGATTAAGCGACTTTTCTTTGTTGGCGATCGCCTGATCGAGACGGCGACTCGCTCGCGACATTCCAGAGCTTTCCTACTAACCGCGGGCGAGTTTGCGTTAAATAGGCACGTGCAATCGCGCAACGATTGGAAAGAAAAGGAAAGCTTGTATCCGATCCATTCGAATAATTTCGCTAATTTAATTCAGCTATAGCCCTCGTTAGAGACAAGTTTACGTTCCTCTCTCGTGGAGATTCCTATCATAAACGCATTCCTATAAACGCCGTTGTCTCTCTTTCCTGCCTCTTCCTCGTTGCGCACGCGATCGATCAGTCGATCGGCCGCGGTTTAATTGCCGTATCGATATAATTTTGAGCGCGCAATGAGGAGGAGGAGCGAGATCTCGGTATCTCGCGGTCTCCTCCTCCAATTTCAAGGGCGGCGACGATTCGCGGTCGATCGGACGACCGGAGCGAATTATTTGGCAGAACCAAAGTCGTCAGGGATATTTATCGCGCGGGACCAGCCTTCGGAATCCTTAGAGTGTTAAATGACGTGCGATATCCGTAGAATCTGCGGGCCTCGTGATATCTTCTTCTTCCACCCGCATGCCGTTTCCTATTCGCGCTGCGTATATATATTATATGTATACATGTATATTGTATATACGTATATGTGGCATGTGTGAGAGCCGAGTGGCGCGGCTGGGGTATCATGCCACGGTGAGATGAAGACGTGCAACGGCGGCTGGCACCGTGCAATCGCAGGTGGTCAATTAGAATCCGCGTTCCCCTCGCGCGCTCGCGCGCACATAGACACGTATACGCATACGCAGGTACTGGGCCGCGGTAATCGGGCCTTTACAGCTATCCTTTTTTCTGAATTTATAATTACGAGGCCTGCGGCCGCGCGCTCCGTAACGATCCACGCCTTCCTTTTACCCCGGCGTCCGCCTCTCGTTCCCCTCTCCCCGCCCAATTCGTTCTTTCTCCCTTCGGCCTCCCTCTCTTTTTCTTGCGCATAAATAATAAATGTAATAATACTGAAACCTCGACTGAAACGTTACTCGAAGTGCCTGAATAATTGCTTCCCTTTATCATACCTTTCATATATTGCATTAAGAATTAACGCGGATTTATGAGTGATTTTAATGGAATTGGAGTGAATACATGGTTAAGATCGAGAAATGTGTTTGCTTCCATATTTTACGTAGCGATATAATGCAGTAATTGAGCTTGTTGCATAGTTTGAAACTATTACCTGACATTCATGTTTAATTCTCCTGCAGGATTATTTTATGATTGAAGAATATTTAATTCCATTACTAAGATATTTCCCAAGATTTTTCCCAAGGTACTTCAGAGTAAATACACGTAATATAATAAAGCTAATAATTTAATTATTAACTTTAATTAATATTATAATTATCTGTATTTCAAGCTGTCAAATTTTTGAGTATCTCGTATGTTTTTGAGACAAAATTATAAGTATTTAAGTAAGGGACTACGAGATATTAAGCAAATATAAATATAAAATAAATAAAAGATGCATTATTTGTATTAAACAAATAAAAATAATATATTACATAAAATTATATAATAATAAAGTGTAAATATTTATAGCACGGAAAACGGTATTGTATATTTTTCATCAAAGCGAGAGCCATTTCGCGATCACCTTTTCGTGACGCTCAAACATTCAGGCATCACGCATCGATCATCATCATCTGCGTTTCGTTCGGCAGAGTTTCTTCGCCAACGGTATCTTTGACGTACGCACACAGAGAGAGACATGTACGGACGTATCGTGGTCCATGCACACACGCTATACACTGACTTCTCCGTTTCTGCGCCGCCGCCGCGCCGCGCCGCGCCGTTCCGGGTTTGACCTGGTTCTTTGCTGGCGTACAGTTATGACGGCTATGCTTACCGGCCCGTGTCCACTCTCGATTTTGCCGGGGGAATTCACTCTCGTCGAAACGCGAACGTAACTTGTGCTGAATTTCCATTGGTAGCCGACGCGCTCCACCGATCGCGAAACGGCCTTGCTCGATCGCGACCGGTTGCCGCGGCCCCGTTGCACGCCGGGCCTTAAATTTCGATCCGGCTAAATCTAGCGTATCGACAATTAACGACCTCCGTAGGGCCGTCCAGCGCGCGACCTGGTTCTTTATCGTTACGTCTGACCACTCGAGGCCTGTTTCTACTGTCGATGAAATGATTCATAAATAACGTATCGGCTTTTCTTATTACGAAACTGTATTTCAACTTTGCGGTAATTGAGTGTTCAATAAAATTATATTTACATAATTTTATATAATAAGGCTTTTAGAAAATAAGTTGTTTATTAACTAATTGGATTATTATATAATAAATTAATAAATTTCCCGTATAAAATATCTCTTTAATTGTAATTACATAAAAATTTTGAACATGTAGAAAATTTCCTCGTAATATATATATTTTACATTTTATTTGAAGAAGGAATATATGCCTCAATTACGATTATGTATATATGTACAACAATTTCAGGCTTTAGGAAATATTCTATTCGAGTATCTACGAGTATCCATTGTGCAAAATAATTAAATTAGTCTCTAAATTAGATTTTAAATTATCATAACGAATAGAAATATTTTTTCTTGACAAAATAATGTAATTGAACTTTACACTTTTATCGTTTTATGTTCGACTTAAACCATTTTCACTGTTGCAACATGACACATTGCATTTTCACACGCAGGGGTTATAAATCAATTCAACGATTTCTACGAGTAATATACGTGTACTCCTCACAAAGTCATAAAATTAGACGACTCTCCCTCAAAATTAAAGACGCTCCGCAGCAACGTTACGTTAACGATCGTCATGTTTAGCACAACGTACACATCATGCTACATTTCTAATCAATTATAAAAGACGTTACTAATGCGCGCGGAAATCGTCTTCCACCATCCATCGTGCATCGCTGGAAAGTCGCCGCGACTCGTTAGTTCTCCATTAAAGATCTCGGAGCGAATTGTGCGGTCACGAGCTGGATTCGACACGGGGTATTCGCGTAATTTGCGAACCCATCTTTCATATTATTTCGGTTTAGAAAGCGCATACAACAGACACGCTGGATGGAACCGAGAATTTGTTTATCGTTAAACCGTGCAGATGCTTAGCAAACGTCGCATTTATTTCAAGCCAATTGCAATGTCCATAGAGGCTTTTTCACGGCCACGTTTACTCGTTTTGTTGTAATTTTCTAATTTTATACGTTTGTGTATGCTATGATACGGCTGTTTTATGGGCTTTGCGATTCATCTCGTTAGCGATATCGTTATCTGGCGCGTGCTTCTCACAAATGCCAGAAGCCATTAAATCTGCCTTGCGTGCGTGATCGTGCACTCATGCGCGGCGCAGGATCTCGCAACGACTTCACAGGAAAAACGGGGAATTCGTGTCAGTCAATTAATGCACGACGACGTTTCCTCGGCTCTCGTGGTTTTTTCACTTTCAGGAAACTCGATTATCCGTCGACCTCTCGCAAATCGCCGCGACTGTGCATTTATGTCTCTTGTTAAGAAAATGTGTTGTCGATAAAAGTGCAATAGATCTAGCCGCATTCATTACGAAGACTGTAGAATGCATTTGCGTGCATTGATTAACGGACAGATATCGTCAGGTATTGTTTGAGAACGATTTACTGATCTTGATCGCTAACAGTTACATCAGTTCTAATTCTTATAACGTATAGCAACGGAAAGTTTTCATCACATATAAAATTAATTCTAAGCAATGTATTTTTTATTAAATTTTTTACCTTGTATTATTCTCACATTATTGGCTTAATGGCAATGATTTGACAATATCAGTCGCCATAATGGAATCGTAGAATGCACGTTGCAATATCTGGTGAAAAATATACGTTGAAAGAGATTATAACAGCCCTCTCGGGGATCGTATTTTCATCCTCACTGACTGCGATTAATCCGTACCATTAGGTGTATTTAAGTATCGGGTGTGCGATAATGTAACTCTCTAACTTGACCATACTGCCGAGGTACACTCGCCCTTTCTCGAATAATTATACTTTCCATAGGCGGCCGATAATTACAGAATACCGATACACCGCCGAAAGGGAGAAACAAAAATTCGCGGCTATCGCGAGCGGGGGGATAAACGGGGAACGGTGGTTGGACACACTCTGCCTGAATCGAACGTGGCCGTCGAGGAAAAACAAGTGACAGGCGTTGTTAATTGGCAGCCTCTAGATGGCAATTAAGATTAATAACAAGCCCGCAATCATCTTGACCACCAATACTCCTCCGCGCGCGTAAAATGCACAGCACGAATGGGTCGGTTCCCTATTAACGAACGATCGCATCCCCATTAACGAATCTCTTTGGATTTCACGTAGATTTAATTCGTTGATTTTAATAGAACTTAATCTCTCTAGTAATTAGAACAGTTTTATAAGTTACGTTTCGGATGCGCAGATTTCAATTCTCAGATTATCCGCTTAACAAATAAAAGATTTGATTCGGAATTATTAAAGGTTTGTACGTTAAATATATTCGTAAAACGAATGTAATACAAAGAAATTCGAATTTATTGAATAGTCCAAACGAAAGAAAATGCGAGGGATCTATACGTCTTACGTAAAAACCAGTCTTGTCCATAAACGCGCGTGAAAGAAGTCTCTCCTCCGTGAGATAGACAAGCTCGCTGATAATCATACGCACGCGAAAGCCCTTGCCCAATATAATCGAATATACGCTGACGAGATACAATCGGCGATCGGAGACTTTCATTCTTACGTGGACGTATCTGTCGAATGCCGGGGCGATTACCGAATCCGTTGTCCGACACTCGCACGGGTCGGTATTTGAATCCGTCTCTCTGCTGCCACCGCGCAAAGATCTTTATATGGTGCCTCTTGCGAAAAAAGGATACACCTCGCACGATGGCTATAACGGATGGTGTTCGCGCGTGTGGCAATCGGTTTCTATCTCTGCCCTCTGTGTCTTATAATCAAATGCATTATTGCGTGTTAACGACAAAGTTTTCAAATAAGTGCGGACTGCATCTCGATAAATAATGTTGCGACGTGGTTAAAAATCACGATAGAACCAATTTTAACTGACGTTGTTTATTATACGACACATCTGACGTAATAATTTAAGTTTTTCATCTTTCTTACCGAGAAGTTCCTTTTTTTAATGAGAGATGTATTAGAAAGTATAAATATATAACGAATTCTATGATCAGCTAAATATTATTTTGAAGATAAGCTTATTTTATTGCGCCGAGAATTTATGGTTTATCTTAAGATACGCTAATCGGAAAAAGATACCCATACGAATACTGTTCATCGCGTCGTTCATTCTTTCACGCTTGAAATTTTTTCGCGTTCTTGTTCTCGTGAAAAGGTCGATTCGGTTGTAATACTTATTGGCAGGCGCGCAATAACAAAATGCGGCAAACCGGTCGCTCTCGCTTTCGAATTCACTCTCACTCTGCTCGCCTTGGGAGAGTAGCCTTCTCACCTGCAGCGATCGAGCCATCCCGAGATTTTTAATTTGCCTCTACACGGAAATATCAGGCCTCTTTGTTTCCTTCTTTGGCTATCGCGTCGATACGCGACTAAGATAGCAGGTATTGTGGGGAAAGTCAATCATTATACGGATGTTCGAATACTTCCTAGGAATTGAGAAATTTCACGGATGAGTGTCGCGGGCGTTCCCGATAAGAAAATTTCATCTGATTCGGACATACATGCGACAATTATAATAATGTCGAAATGTTACGAACGTCGCGCGATTTCGAGGCAAAGGAGATATTGTTGTTTAAATTTTCGAGTTCAGTTTTAAAGCGAAAATATATCACGTTACTATCTCTACATACTTCCTGTCGAAAACATATTATCGATCTTGCGTTATTGTAGGTTCGTTTTGTTGGCTTTGAATGATGCGATGTGTATTCGCACTGAGATATCAGCTGCATCATCATGCAGCTCGAGGCGATAAAGATGCAGGTCTTCCGTGACTCGTGTAATTACGCAGACGTTATCTTTGATTTCGATTATTACGCGGATATTTATCTGCAAAAGGAAACACATGGAAAATATTGATGTTGGTGTAAAAGAAACGAGTATACTGCATACATGCGCCAATAATAAGATATTTTTACGCGAGCACGTATCGATTGCTCAAGTCGTCTCGGCGGCTACGACTGACGGAATTATGCTCATCGTCTAATGATCGTCTAATTAACCGGCAATTCCGAACTCGCGCGTGTCGGTGGGAGGTGGCGATTCTGACCTGGAAGCTCGCATCCGTCATGCCTCATTAAATGCCTAAATGATCGCCGTAACTCTGTCTTGAATTCCATTCGCAGTCATTAATTTTGCGAGCAACCTCACGGGAGAGCACTTTGCTCTTACACCACTAAGCTAAATGCATCACTGAAGATAAAATTGTAAAGATAACGTCAAACTGTTCAAAAGGTTGTAAAGCTAACAGCAATTGCTGCCAAGCATTACGAGGACATTTCAAATTTATAATTTAAATAATCCACAATTATTACATAAAACGTCTATATTGTCTCAGTTGTTTGTATAGCGTTATATTTTTTCTTGGAGATTTACGAGGCTTGGGAGATTAAGTGGGGCAGATGCGAGAGCGGGTTTTCTCGCGCGAAATCGGGGTTAAGGCAGAACAGGTTGACACCTTGATGGAGTTTCGTAATCTGCGCGCTTTCGGGGAAACGACGAGCGCGAGCTTGCGCAAGGAAGGCGCCCGCGGTTTTGCAAGGCAACTCTCACGGGAGAGGCTGCCGCGTGCGATGCGTATCCGCACGGGATAGAAAGCGTGGGCTCGCGAAGGCACGTACTGATATATATTTTGTAGAACCCACGCGCCTTCGCGAACGACATTCCTTTCGAGATGGAGTCGCCTCCGAAGAGCGCTCGCCGCGCCGGACCGGGACAAGTTGATGCCCACGTAGAGGTATACGTATGTGTGTACGCGCGAGGAGAGAAACAGCTGTCAGAGCCCGAGCGCGAGCAATGGCAAAGAAACTGTTACGATTAAAATTCCCGGGAACGAGGATACGCGCCGCGACGACCTACTTCGCGCTTCTCCTTCGTCTTCGCGATCCGGCCCCGCTCGACTCGCGAGAACGTTACCATACTGCACTACCAAGGTTTATTTTACATACCGAACTGGCGATATAGAATGTTACGAGTTCTGTAGCCAGAAAGCGAATTGAACAAGACATCAAGAGATACAGAGAGACATGGGAGATACTACGACATCTCTATATTTTTGAAGGAAATTGCCGTGCAGTATTTTGTAGTGCTTTCAATGATAATATATAACGTTTAGCGATTATATTCCTTTGTGTTGTATTATATTATGACACTGTCGCGTAATATTTTTTTTTAATAATTATAATTTAGAACGGATTAGAATATTGTGTAATTGATCAATAGAAGAAGCGTTTGGAAGTTTGCGTGTGGTTCGGAAATGGCTCATGGTTTATGCTCGTGATTTAATTAAGAATGAGCTCCCTAATTTCCATAAATTCTCAAGAACGTAAAGCTTCTTTGCAAAACGTAAAACATCCACGATCGTTTTTGGTAATTTAAAAATATTCACTCACCGCAAACAACCGCGGTGTGCGGGATAGGCGTGTTGAATCACTCACCTGTAACAAAAAAGAAGAATAATATTAGTCACGAAATTCAGGAATTCCTTCTCCGCTGGAATAAAAGTAGATATTATGGCTAACTCAGGCAATTTTACATCTGTTAATGAATGCGGCGTCAGGTTGATCGTAAATACGCTAAATTACTACTTTGAAAACCGCAAGGACATATATGTGGCTATTAATTTATAGCTATATAGAAGTCATATAGACTTAACGTTTTATCTCCATAATGATACTTTATGTTCGGAATATTGTACTCGAAATAAAAATTCGATTAAAAAGTACATTTTTATTGATCTAATAGAAAAAAAGAATGACAAATTGATCATATTTTGACATTTTATGCTATAGCTAACATGTATGCTAATGCGTAAGAGATTAAATCACGTTAAATACGTAAGATAAAAATAAACTGAAATAAAACACAAAAATAAGATAAGATGCGCATATTAAATTAAAAATGTGTTCAGTTAATTTATATCAAATTTTATTCATTCTATAAATTTATATCAATTTTACTAATTGAATTAAAATCAAATTGTATTAAAATTATTTTAATTTTGTTTCGTAAATCTAACCATGTTATTTTTTTCTTAAATCGCTATGTGGTCTCTGTGGTTTACGCATACTTTTCCAGATTAGGTTGCACATTTTATAATCCAATCTCCGCATTGAGAGTGCGGAAACACCTTCACCTAACGACCGATGCATATCGCAAAAAAATAACGTTGTATGTTAGGTGTCCGACTACTTTCTCGGATTTCTACTGACACTTATACGACCAGATAGATATATCGATAATGTCGTATATCTTGCATATTACGAACATGATCGCAAAAAGGCACGATATATCGCGGCTTATCAAATGACGAACTAATAATAATTAATGGCTAATAGCTGGCCGTAATTATATAATACGCTATAATTATATAGCACGAACTATAATTATACACCGCGATAATTATTTTCGACATACCGATAACGTTTATCTCAGTCGCATCGCTTGAAAATTAATTAAAAATCAAGTACAATGTTGCTATTGACGTTGGACGATGGAAATTGACGTTCATTAATTTTCTCATATATGAACTTATATTAGATATCCACCGAATTGTTTCCTTTTGTCGTCACATCCATTTTACATTTAATGCAGCATAATATGATAATTCAAAATCGCCATTTCAGTTAATCTGAAAGAAGAGATGCCTGATATATGAACCCGGTTTTACCGCACAAGTGTTTTTTCCGCGGCCGATCTCATTATCCGTAATTATATCTCGTGCTAATTGTCATGTCCCGAGGAGACGCTTAAGACCGACGACACACGAGGAATCGCTTATTAAATCGTGGCCCATTAATTCTGCGCGCGGAATACCGGTGGCGGCAGAGCGAGGACCTTTTGTAAAACGGCAGAAACGGCGCACGGGTGCCGCGCTCAAAGCGCGGAAGTGCCGACACGCATGATCTCGTAATGTTCGTCGTCGGAGTGCCGCGCCGGTAACCACGCACGTGGACAGTCCACCGTGGATTTGCATAATGAGAAATTATACATGCGCCAACAGCGAGGACACCGTGGCGCGCGCGAATGGGGAACACACACGCACGCGCGCGTGCACGGGGGACCTCTCGAGAGTATAATGATCGTCGGTTATTTATATCGCCGTTGACCTTTGTGGCACCCCGTGCGCCGCGTGAATTACCACGCGAATCCAGTGAACGCCAATTCTAAGGGAGTGCAAGAAAGGACGTGGACACTAAGTATGGGAAATACGCGTTGACCATTTCCTGTTAGTCGCTTTCAAATTTGTTAAGTGAATTCTGTAAGATGATCTCGTTGCTCGATCTCATTAATTCTCTTTTCTTCGTGCTTAAAATAAGATTATTAATATTCAGTTTAGCTTCTCGATTAAGTTGACAGAGATGTGAAAACTGTTTCATATAAAGCAAGTTTTTCTCCATTTATTTCCCTAAACGCAGTTAATTTTTAGAGCGATGTATTATCTAGCTCTGTTACTGAGATGACACTTTTAAAGATATCAGATATCAATACTACTATAAAAACATTTAAAAGTATTAATAGTAGATGTTCAATAGTTTTGTATTATTTAGATCATTAGACGTGATCGTATGTATATCGTTGGATTTCGATATCTTTACAGTCAACTAACACCTAAACAAAATCATTGAAATTTTTACATTATTTATTAAATAAAATGTCGACACTTTTATGATCAACTATGTAGAAGGATAAGATATCTTTATACATTAATCAATTAAACGAAAGAATTGCGCAATA
Source organism: Temnothorax longispinosus (assembly GCF_030848805.1). Classification (NCBI taxonomy): domain Eukaryota; kingdom Metazoa; phylum Arthropoda; class Insecta; order Hymenoptera; family Formicidae; genus Temnothorax; species Temnothorax longispinosus. Next base: position 2,701,976 of record NC_092366.1, read on the forward strand.
ATACTTACATACCTTTAACGATTAGATGAAAAGTCGATCGATATTCTGAAACATTCTCGATCGCGTGTATGCGAACATGTTGCACGCAAGGTGCATACCTATGCTCGCGCAAAGAAATCGCACGTTCGACGGGAACGGCACTTGCTCACGCTTACCGGAGCAACTCTATTAATTACTGTTAATCGTGGCAATTAATCGCGCAACGTCTCGTGCCATCTCTAGATGAGTTACTACATCGAGCACGGTGTAGCCGTAGCTCACTGTCATTGGCGTACGAGTTATCGTTTCTTATCGGCCGCGGTTACCACGCCCGGTATCAGGGTCTTCCGACCGAGTCTTCCACGGAACGATGTTACAACTACTCGCGTGCTCGTTACAAACCCCATCTCTTTCATAAGCCATCGCGTCAGGAACGCGTGAAAACTCGCGCGAGAGAGCGGTTTTTCGATCTGGAAGCGTGCATGCGTAAACAAGAAGCAGAGAAATATTCAGCTTAGTTATTAAACTAAATTATCAATAATTAACTGAACTCATTTTTTAATCACTCTTGATTCCTTATAATTATCAATAAAAGATTGCTTCAATAATTTATAGTTCACGATTAGCATTAATGCGGACCTCAAAATGGATCGCGAAAGAAAATGAAATTATCTCCTCAATTATCTGCAACTACGTGGAAACAATTGGTGAAAAATTCAGACGTTTCTTTTAATAAACCGGTCCCGTTCGGCACCGCTGACGTTCAAACTCGCGCGCTGGCTGGCGTTACGCGAAAACTCGAGCGAACTTCTCAAGGAGTTCCAGTCGGCACGTAAAACAGGTAATTCGCGTCCCGAGACACACGAACTCGTTTCTCTCCGACGTACGTGTCTATGCGTAGATACGTATGTGCACACGTGTATACACGCCGGTCGCACTTGCCTTCTCGCACGGCCTTCCCTTTCCTTTCCGCGACGGAGGGAAAGAAATGGCAGGAAGAAAAAAAGGTAAAAAAAAGAAAAAGAAAAAGGAAAAGACGGCGAGTCGAAGGACTCGCGCCGTGAAAAAGGAGAGCGCCGCGAAGTGGAGTAAATGTCAACGGTTAATTACGAGTGTGCGACGCGTACACCGCAGTGTCCTAGAACTGTCGTCAACTGCACTTTTCATCTACGGGTTCTCTGGCTAATTATAATTAATGTTACTCAAGAATAATTAGGCTTCAATTTTTTTTCGACGGCATTTTATTTTCCAAAACTAAACTCTAAGCAACTGTGAAATTTTGTTAAATATAATAAAAGTTAAAAAATATAGATCTTTCTTCGTTAATATCCTTTCTTCACGCCTCTGCAAATTTATCATAACTCTTTTATTTTTTATTGTTTACAACTTAAAAATTATGTACCACTAACACTTATTTTTGGTGGAAAAAAAACGATATTAGATCTTTTTTTTTTTTAGTCAAGAAGTCCGCGGATAAATGAAAGCGGCGGTAATTGCGCACTATACATGATTGGAATAAATTCTTGAGATTTTATAGCTCGTGGACTGTCCATAGACTACTGTAAATCAATCGGTTGCGGTTTTGCAAAGCGGTCGCGGTTCTGCGGCATTTAATTATACCATTATTCGCGCTGTCTTACCGCCATAGTTTGCGTGACGAAATGACGAAGAATATACGATCGTGAATGAAAACTATGCGCAGCCAAATACATTCGTCAGTGATTAATTTCTCGATAAAGTAAAACCTAGCCATTTCAGTCTGTTGAATATGACTCAGAGAACCGAAATAGCTAAATTACTTAGAATTGGTTGCAATCGATGCTAATGTGGTTAAGTAACTGTTCCATTTTACTAATTATTTGTTTCGTACGCGTCTTACAGATTTCATACTTTCTCATATTTATATTCTTTCTTCTATTTCCAGCTAATAATAAAAAATCAAACATTAATATATTAAAATAAAATAAAATTATCTTTAATTAAATTTATATTTATTACTGTATATCTCTAGATTTTAATCCATATTTTCATAAGTGGAGTAATCTCTACATGTAACATATATTGCATCGAAAATGCAATCTTTCTCATCTTTCTCATAACCGCGGTGAGATCCATCATTCTCTGACCTTTCCGCGCACAACAACGCGTTTCTAATTCATTTAGGGGCTTGCCGATATGTGCTCACACGCTTCTTGCCTCTTCTTGGCGAAATTTTCTGAGCCACAAAGTGATTTCGCTGACCGGCAATTTGTCGTAATCACTTTCTTGCGTGCACACAGAGAGTCGCGTTATCGCGCCGCAGATGTATCCGAGTTGATATATAAGGCGAACGGACAATGGCCACCGGTTATTATCCCTCCCCGAATACGATTCGCATAGGACAATAATGGAAAGCGTCGTGCCGCATTCGCCCTCAAGCGTGCAAGATATGGTGGCTTCGTTAATTGGAAGAAAGTATTTGATTGCTCGCCGAATCAGACTGTGCCGTTATTAACGTGTTATTCTTAAAATTGCAACAGCAATCAATTAAATTAGCGAATGTAAAGTGCATTTTACGTAAAAATTTCACTTGTCAGCGTCTCTATTTATATAGTAACTTTAAAGTTTTCGCTATAACATTTCGCTCTCCCCTTTTTCTTTCCTCAGAAATGTCATATTTAAGTTGAAATTTGCAATTTGTCGTTTGATTTATCCTCTACAATTCCATTTGCTATCCGCCGTTACTAAACGGATAAGATATAAATTTCATTATAATTATGGATTCAGCGATAGCCGCTCGACCATGAGTTCCGGAAACCGTGTGGCTTCAATTAATAAATTGACGATGGTAGACCGCCATACATCGCGCCGCGACCGTGTCCGCGTTTGCAATGCAAAACCGCGTGTGCATAAGCGCGTAAACAATTACGTTCGCCGCATAAATCGTCAGCGCGGGTACATGATACAAGTAACTTTACGATAACGAAATTCTGCGCCGCGTCGCGCTGAATTTATAGCCGAAGGATTCGCGTTCTTTTCATTCCGGCGGAGGCAACCTTGCAGTGTACACATCACGTGGGTGTGGACCTAAGACGAGTTCTGAGCGCGGCGAGACGCGATATTGAGAGTTGGGCGAGGTCGTGGTAGGTCGTTCCTTCGGCTCGTATGCCGTGCCGTCGAAGGCAAAGGCGTTCTCTCACATATAAAACGAAGAGCGGAAAATGAAAGATATTAGGTCATTCCAATCTGCGTTTTCCCTTATGTGAACAGCAGAGCAATTAATATATTGCTTAAAAATAAAATATAGGTGCGTATAAGAAATAAATATACCTAATGCAAATAGCAATATGTAGCTTTAATATTAAATGCTAAAACTAATGTTTTAATAACTGGTAATAATCTCATAGATAAATATCTAGATATAACGTGACGTTTTAGTAATGAATTTCTCGTCGACTGGCGATGACTCCCAGGCTCTTTTTTTTCTTTCGTAAGATTATTGCATCGTACTTCTGCGTGCTGTTCGCGCAGAGCGGCGAAGCGCTCAGTCAAGTTCACTGGGTTAATGATTATCTAACATTTTCCCATTCTCGCGTTCACAGGCCATTTGAGATATTCCGGAGGCATGGAAAAAGTGATAGATCGTTTCGGTTTCTCCGATTAAAACGTTCTTAAGCAATGCGTTAAGCGCGGTAACCTTTCATGGCGCATTTTACACGTAGAATTTCATGTATGTATACGGTATAGAGACAATGTAATAATAGACTTACAGTGTTGCTTAAATTAACTTTGCGAAAGACACGTACTAGTTATTATACGTACTAGTATTATAATTACTATAGTTTCATAAATCACATAATCTTTTCATTTGCGAGTATCCCGCAGTCAAGTGGAAACATAAAGTCTTCCTCGTAAACACCGTCTGTTTTGCAATCTGTATTTATGAGGTTCATGAAACTCTCCTTCAGCGTTAATGTGGCTACAAAAAGGATTTAAGTAAGAGTAGTGCGAAGCCTCGGGCAGGTTGATACTCGCATGACGGTACTGAGCAATGAATAAAATATCGACACTTTTCTTCAATGCTCTCTCTCCCCCCCTCTCTCTCTTCTTCTCTCTCCTATGTTTCGTTGCCAATGAATTGCTTAACTGAGGCACATCGGGACGGGACCGTGGTGGGATTCTTCATGTGGCGAGGGAAGAGGTGGAGACGCGACACGTGAACGGACTCGGCTTTCCACATTATTTATCTCCGGCCGCTTTATTAACGTCCTTCCACCGCGGCTTATTAAATAAAGCAATTCCCCGCGTAGGTGACCTCCGACCTCGGCCGGCGCAGATCCCGCAGAGATATCGGTTTCGTTTTCACCGTGACGCAGTCGTGTACACCACACGGCTGCTCTCGTCGGTGTATGTATAAGGGTGTGCGTGCGTTTTGCGTACATATATATATATATATATTGTAGCATCGAATATATCGTCGATATTACACTGCGGGCAGAGGCGTGGCTACCGGTACAGGTTTAAAGTTCTTTTCTTTAGCAAAGAGATAAGAAAAGAAAAACATGCTTAAAAGAAAACTGGAACACTTCAAAATTAATAGGAATTATTACGTGTATTACGTAACAATTATTTAAATTCACAAACTATTAAAAAAATCTTCGTGTAATTTAAATTTATTAATTTAAATTATATTGTGGGGATAATTATACGTATTTGTAAACTTGCTATTTCGCGTTCGGAGAAATTAAGAGATACGTAATAGGAAGTTACGGTGGTTTAATGGAGGATATTGTGGTGCGCCGATACTAAATAGTTTTCTTCGCGAAGAATCATAGCGGCTATGCGAGAACGCATACCTGTTTATAAGTACGCGGTGAATGTCGGCGGTTTAAGTTTGCGGTTGTGTGTTTGTCGGTGCATCGTTGAGCAACCGGCGTATACATTAAAGTTCCATTTGTGTGTAATGTGTATATAATAATAACAATAATAATAATAATGTGTATACAGTAATAATGATAGGTATACACATGAACTCATAACATAATGTGTAATAATCAAAATAGAGCCCTTAAGGAAAATATTGAAATATTGAAATAATGATAGTATATGAAATTCTTGCAATATACTATGCGTACAAAGTATAATGCTCTGGGTGAAACAATTTTTTTCGCGAATTTTTTAATTAAAAATTTTCTGTATCTTTTTCCGTTTGACTTATTTCAGTAAATTCCGATCGCAAAGAAAGGCATTTTTGCGCAGAGATCAGCTTTTAATTCAAATTCGAGTTATTCATCGTAATTTTTTCGGAGCGAAAGGTATTGCATGGTGCGAACGTGCGCTGCAGCAACGCGGACGTGGTCGTACGTCGATCGGCGGCGTGTATGCACAACAGATCCGTGGACCTAGGTGCATAGGCATTAGCGTGAAACACCAACGCGTGACTAAACGGTTTCGACGTGTGCTGTGCGCACCTCGCTACCACACGTGTCCCGCGTGCATCGGCGCTCGATACCGAGAGTGCGACGCACGTGATAGCGGCACCAGCCGACGTGTGTTTACGCGCGGGCAGGTGCATGTGTGTTACCACGCGCGCGGAACGCGGCGCACACGTGTGTGCTGGCGAACGGCGCGGCGAGGCGCGGCGAGGCGCGGCGTGCCGGGTTCCGCGCTGCCGTTCCGCAGGTGAAGGCGATATTGAAAGTACGGTTCCGTTTTGTTTCTCGTGAATTTGCAGCGTGTGAACGGTAAGCCGAGCCGCGCCGTGCCGAGCCCAGAACTGCATTCGAGAGCAGTCGCCGGTCCACGACGACGACACGGCCGCGGCCGCGGCGGGGCAGTAAACTCTCTCGGCGAGCGACAAAAGATATCTACAGATAAGCGCATTTCGAAATTCGTTCGGCGCGAATAATCTTCTTCTACGCGGGACGCGGACCGGCGCGTCTTGCGGCTGGTTACGAAAATATTGCGACGTTCGTGTAGGTGGAACAAGATCGTACATAATGAGGAGAGAAGGTGGACATAAAAGAAGTAAAAGGCAAACGCTAACAACCCCGCAACCTGTTGCTCAATTATTGCCAACATTTAATACGTCACTAAGTAGCTTACGCGATTAGCGAAATTATATAGAGAGGCCGTTTAAGAATTTTCTTAGCAAATTCATATCGTGCAATCGTATTAAAAGTTCACGGTGTATGATACCATTGATATTATACCTTTATAAACACGGTAGAACCGTTCTCGTAAAATTATCATTAAGTATATTCTCCACGCGTTTCTCTCGACTCCGGCCGTTCACGAAAACCGTGCACGACATTTATTGCGTAATATACTGACTCGTTATCCGACACGCCGAGCAAGTGCAAATATTTCTCTCGGCAATTTCACTTTCCCGAAATCGGAGCATTCGGTAAAACGTCTACCGCGCCGTAGATATCGTAATTTATGCGATTGGCATAATAATATTCATGGTATAGCTCAAACGAGACTGGAAACACTAGGCCGTAACGATAAGACTTCATAGTAGTCATTGTCCTGAATTCCTTTCGGTTAAATGTGAAGTTTCTCTGTGTAGGAGGAGGGATCGGCTACGCCGCAACTGATGCAAATATCCTCTGGCTGTCGGAAGGCTATCAGAGTGATGTACGATAATCAGACAATCGTAAAAAGAAACCGGAACGATATACTGTGTTCGATGCTTTTTGTGTTTAGTAAGAATACCGACACCTAAAAAGAGTAAAACAATCGATATAATTTATTATTAATATTTAATATTAATAATTAACAAATTTAGAAAATTTTTATGTTTTAATATGTTATATCTTTTTTCGGTTTTACACTTTTGTAGAAATTATTATAATACAATTCGATAAAATTCACACGCTTATATACATATTTAATTAAATATTTTTAATCATATATTTAATTATATGTCTAAATATTTTTTTAAACATCTTATAAACGAATTAATCTTTTTGTAAAAATGCAGGCCTCAGACCTGTATTTTTTGGTATTTAAACTTTTTGCTGATAGAAACGCGTTTCTCGAAGACATGATCGAGAGCAAGCAGCGGAATAAGCTGTTGCAGTCTGCTAATTCTGTGTCACATGCAGGCGCGAGCTATTCAAGTGGCAGCAGGTAATCCAGCATTAAGTAGCTTAACGCCGGAACGGGGTCCCCACGCGACTCGTAAGTCTCGCATTTTCTCGTTGACAACGCTCGCGCAGCCGAGTTGGCATAACGACTCACGACTTATAACTACGAATTCCTGATGTCTGCGAGAATTATCGTTACATCTTTCGTTTAGGGATTACTTGATTAATCTAATTTCGATTACGCATATACGATTATCCATCTGAATGTAATTAGATCATTTTCAATATTTTTTTCAGTAATTAAGAATTTTTTCAGATTTTTCCGACGCGATTTTTTTTATTTTGGAAAATCGCTTTAAAAAAATTTGAAAAAATTCTCAAAAATCTTGTGTTGTATATAAAAAATGTTTAAGCAACAGCCTACAGTGGACTGACGTCTGCTTCTAATTTTTTTCAATATTTTTTTCGAAAGAAACTCGCAAAAAGCTCGAAAAAATTAGAAGCCAACGCCCGGCCCACTTTGGGCCTAGGGCTTAACAATTTTGATATCTGACACAGGATTTTTGAGAATTTTTTCAGATTTTTAAATTGTGACCACCGATATGTCGGTTTAAAACATTATAACTAAATCAATTGTTTAAAAAAAATTCTAAAAAAATCCAGAGTGCATCTTAGAGGTGGAACAATAACATAAAGAAATCGCCGACCAAATCCGAGAGGTCGAGGGTCAAACTCTGGTCGATTTGGCATGGAATGCCCCATATATGTTATATCATACAATGTTTGTCAAATTATTAAATTTTTTATTATCTATAATTAAACAATCTATCAACTTCTCCGATATTTTTGAAAGAATAAATACCAAATTACAGAATTCTATTGTTTGACATATTATATAACCATACTTAAGGATATGGGGACTCGAAAACTATAGAAAAACACGTATAACAAAGTTGCGAATTGACATCGCGAATTAATTGCGACAGATGCCCGTTTTGCCTTGAATGTTTCGTCTTTTACTCGCGCGTTAAAACGGAAATGCTTGTTAAATCAAAAGGACAAAACACGAGGACGAAACGAATGAGGACTAAAAAGATACTAAAGAAATATATTCACTCACTTGTTCTTGGTCGGACTATGCAAAATCTGTGACAAATGAACCGGTTTAGACATGTAAATTTTTCGTCGCTGAAAGATCGTATTTTAATACGGTTTTTAAGCAGTGCTATTTATATCCTTAAAATTTTATATTTTTCAAAGTTTACATTTTCTTAAATGTCATATTTTTATTTCTTTAGAGAATATAAATTTACAAAAAATAAAAACATTTAGAAATCTCGAAAAAACATATATATGCAAACCAAATAATATGTATATGATATAAATAAAATTAAAAAAAATTTTATAAGGAAACATCGGTAGAATCTTCTTTCAGCAGATTTGTGAGAACCGCGAGAAAAGTGGCGCCGGGTATGTGAGTCATAATCGAGAATAGATCGAAGGATAGATCGGTGGATCTGCGACGAATCCATATAGGGTACGGACAGGTCCTCGCGAGCGATCGGTGCCACTTATGGCAAATCTTAAGAATCCACTTTCGATTTCTATACGGTCGCGATCATTCGCGATGTACAAACAGAATCTTGTGTATAAACAGACATATATATAGCCTTAGAATGTGCATGTATAAAATGAAAAAAAAAAAGAAATTAAGGGGAGAGAAAGAGAGAAACAGGTCATCTCTCTCGCGTGCTAGTTTCTTTGTGCGAGAAACGTAGGGCCTTCTTCTCGGCTCACCGTCGGCGCCGCCGCCGCCTCTCTCGATGAGATATTATGAAATTCAGCATCTTTTATTGCGCACTGTAGGAGTCAGATTTCCCTTCTGAAATAATGCTCGCCCCTGCATCGTGACTACCTTCCTGCTCGGCCGCATTGACCACCTTCTGCATTCTGAGATTCCAATGTATACACCGATAAAGCCCGCGTAAATCCGCGGATTAATCGTGTCGAACGGTGTATCGTTGCTCCGTGTCTCTTATTTGCCATTCTTTGCAGCTTCTCTTTCTCTTATTTAGCACCGCCCGGTGCGAGATAATAAATCGGGAAAGATGAGCTCCCTATTTTTCGGTTCAGAGAGAGAGAGAGATAACCAGTGGCAATATTCTATTGCATCTGATTTGTGCGTCTTTTATGGTATACTGTGTTTGGTGCGTTTACAACACAGCATGTATAATCGAAGACTGGAACGTTTATTTTTATCATCATTAAATTAGCAGTCGCTAACGAATGCGCATTTTAATCAACCTACTGTTCCATCAAAATAACAATTTAGGAAGTGCTAATGAAAGATTACTCTCTAGTCTAAAATTGCCTTGCGTGATGATATTACCTCGCGCTATAAACTAGTCGCCTGCGTTAAAAATCAATTCAACAGTAATTGTATCAAGAATAAGTACCTAATGCTATAAAGATTATTTTAGTAATTCTTTTTGTCTTCATGCTATTAACAATATTTCTTTATGTAAATTATCTTTTATTGTATTTTCCATCGAATTACGATTAATATAAAATTATAATTATTAATTAATTAATTCATTGTTAATGAGTAAATAAAATAGGATTAACAAATAATACAAATATACCAAATGTACAATTGAATCAGAAAGTTATAATATAAATTCGAGTTTTGGAGAAGAAAGTTTTTTGTCGCTGACATCACATATACGTATGCCGAGCTTTCAAGCCGAACGACTGATGCGATCAGCATCACCAAATACGAGGTTACACCTTGATTAACATCCAGTCGGCGCACACCGTGACGCGTCATGTGTACCAGTAGGGCACACACGGCGCGGCGATCCAATCGTTGGCGCGCACAGCCGAGGCCGCGGTTGTGCGTACAGGTCGTAATTAAAGGACTGATCTATCGATCCTTTCGGATCTGTCGACATGCCGGACGGCTACCTGTGCCTGTGCCGCGCGGTGCACGTGCATGCACGTAACGTGCACGTTTTATATACGGTACGGTACATATGTACGTGCGTGTACGCTCTCGTGGTGCACACACGGCAGCCATATATGGTGCAGAGACGTTAGCGGTCAGTCCACCGTATGGTGGTAGCAACGCGCCCGCTACCATCTTTATCTCGGTCACGGCGACTCCGTGAAAGTGAGAGCTAGCCGAGTGAGAGAGCCTCCCTCTCCCCGTCTCGCGATGCTTCGCGAGTAGTACTCGCACGTACGTATTATCCGGGCAATTCTCCTTCGTTTGCGTGACCACGCCATTTCTCTCTGTCTCTCTCTCTACCTCTTTTACGTTCCATTCGTTCACATTCATTTGTTGCCTCATCTTTTTCCCCTCGTTTGACGTTTTTCCAGTTCCCTCCGCATCCTTCACGTGTTTCCGCCGTTTGCCTCGCTGAAGAAATGTACACACTCGCGAGAGCGCGCATTTATGTGCATTATGTCGGTCAGACGATTGTCATTGATGTATTGGCATGCGTTGAGAGAGAATGACGAGCTGTTTTGAGTGTAAATTCGATTCCTGTAATTATGATAATATGTGAACCATTTTTCGCTTTATATACGGTTTCTTTAAAACCAAGATATATATATATATATGAGTCAAAAAATTGAAATTGTTTATTATATATTATTACTTTTTTTATTTACTGCAGAAATCAGGAATTAATCTCTACTGATTTTAGCATAGTTATCGTTGCTTCTCTCTGTCGAAAGAGAAAGTTGACCTTTTTTTCCCTTTTCTTTTTTTCTGGGAAATTATTAACTCCTCGTCATTATCTAATTACAGTTATATCCAATTAAAATATGTCGGGCTGCTGCAAGATCCGGTATTTGGATGATGGTCAATGGAAAATAATTGCGTTTGAGGCGGGTTGCACACGGACATCGTTGGTGAGTGATAATTATATCACACTTGTATGAATGTATGTTAGCTTTGATAATTTCACGCTCGTAGTTTTCTAGTTTCTAAAAGATTTGAACAGTAAAACCTTAAAATTTCTATATTGATGATTGATATTTCTAAATCATTATTAATTAGCAATAACATTTCTGATGAATAAATCTCTCTCAAGAATGTGATTTATCTTTTCTCCGTGTTTCTATTTTCTCTAGATCGATTTATTAATGCGTATAATTTATAATTTATAAATTTAATGTTAAACTATGTTAAAAGAAGCTTTTCTCTATTTGTGCGTTATTTAAAGTTTAATCCAGTTGTGAAATTGATTTCGTGTGAAATCGATCTTAGCTTTGAAATTCACGCGTATGAATGCGGCTTGACCTTGCTTTGTCATTCTTGTTCCTTTTTGTCTTGTCTCTTCTTCGTATTTCTCATTTTCTCTTTCATTTTTTTTGCCGTCTGTAACTTGGCCCAGTCTATCAGTCAATTCGCTAGCGCGGAACCGTTCTCGAATATATTGCGCGCAAGTGCTTTTGACTGATTATATGTTAGCCGCGTCTAATTCGCATGTTAACGCCGTGTGAAAGAGTACCGCAAAAGAGTAGCCTTAATAGACCATGAAATTTCATTCACGTCTAGAAATACACCGACTCATTTTTAGTCTTCAGAAGAAATATTGCACACTTATTAGTATTGAATGACATTGTTCTGAAAAAGAAAGAACAATTCTAATATTTTAAGAACGAAATTTTTTAATTTATTTTGAAGGAATACGTTATTTCCATTAAATTATTATGTTAATATATTCTTTTTACTACATACATTTCTTTATTTTTATTATTATGACATATTTATATAAGGTATTTAGAAATTAATGCTAAACATATTTTTTTTATATACATATTTCTATACATCACTGAAATAATAATAAATATTCAATGTCACGTAATAATCAAGAAAGCGAAAAAATCTTTTAATTATACATAATTGAATTTTTTATACGAGAAAGCCCGATGCATGATTGGTCATGGTTTGCCCGTCTCTTCTTGATTTCGAATGACTGACCATATTCATTTGTACCCATCTGAGTGCAAATGATTCATCTACGTTAATCTATTCCTTGGCCGCGAACGATTTGTCTGACCGTATTCGTCTGTTCCTACTTCAGCGCGAATGATTCGTATTCTTCGTGGAACAATTTGTGTGTCGGCGGGAGTGCTGAATCACGTCAGATTCTTTCCTCATTTTGACCTACGGTAGCAACTGTGCTCCAACAAATACCAGTGAATAGTTGCGTCGGTAGAGAACTTTATCGTTTTTCGATGTTGTTTCGAAACATCTCGGCTTTATCTCTCACATCGGGCACTTTCTTTGCGGCGCAATCCCGCGCGCATGGATATCCTCTCAAATACTGTTGGAATTTCTCTCTCTCTCCCTCTCTCTCTCTCTCTCTTCGTAGTAATGGATATCTCCGGTATTTATCTAGCAACGCGCTGCTGTATCGCCGATCAGAGACCGTTCAGATTTATGCAACGGCAACGTGACACATTCTGACATATTCCGACACCGCAAATCCATCGTGTATTTACACGAGCCTTCTATCACGTATACACTTGAATAAGTATTAGGGAGAATTATCGCATTCCCATTGGATTGATCTTGAAATGAGAAAGTTTGATTTATTAATAGCGGTAACATATTTTCTATATTTTCCATGTTTTCCAGAACAAAACAGATTTTTCGCTCGTAAGTTGCGATTAATGTCTAAATAATTTTTCGTCTGACACAAATAATTTTTAAACAGTAGTTCTTTAGTGACCAATATATACAACCTTATTATTTAATTACTTATACCAACATCTATTTTTAACATGTATTCTTTATGATACGTAATAAACGTAAAAACAATATTTTCTCTTCCTTCTCATGGAGCGCGCTCCAAAATTCATATTACATACGTGTGACTTAGAGCATAATGCGAACCTCGGCGGATTTGCCAGCCACATAAAAGCGAATTGTTACATCAGCGTGATCTACCACGCCTGAACATAAACCCGACCGCGAGAAAGATCGCTTTTTAAATCCGTAGCGGATCCGCGATCCGGGAGCCGGCTCTATCTCGATGAAAGATGGAAGACGGATTGTTTTCCATTTTTCCCACCCACTGTGCTTTTTTCCCCTCTTGTCTTCGTCGCTGGAGCGCGTGAGAAGGGAATTGTGTGCACGCGTTTTCAGCGATAACGAAATAATCGTTGGTGCCGGAACGTGGTGGCGTAACTTATGGCTTGTCGATTTATCGTTAGGATTATCTGGACTATATCTTCGTTAAGGTACCTGTCGGTCGCCCGGTATCGATTCGATCTACCACGCCTCAATATATAATAAGCGTTCTGGATGGGAAAAACAATGCTTTCAGTTTGCGTAACGCAGTTTTACGATTCGTGAACATAGCCAGAACGATGCGACCAAAAAAAAAGAATACTAATCTATTCAATGGAATTAGATGTTTAACTTTTTTACTTTCTAGTATTTCTTATTATAATTTCAGATATTTTTGAGATGCTACAATATCACTTTTACATATCTATTTTGTATTTATTTAATTTTTATATCATAAATACCTAAAATGCTAATTTTTGAGAGAATTATAAAGATATTTTAAATTTTTGTTTTATTATTTATATAACAAATTAAAAAAAGATTTTACCTTATGGATATCTAAAACAGTTTATTATAATTTGGATTAATAAAGAAGTAACATTGATTATTTTTTATCTAAAACATATTTATTATTATAAAAACGCAACTATTTTTTTATCAAAGCCTGATAAAGAGTAATTTTATTTCTATATATTAATCTGCATTATATTTCTCTAAATTAAATTTTATTTTTAATATAAAAATTTGCAAAAGATTAAGTATTTCTCGTTGTACTAACGGCTCTTCAATAGTAACGGCTCTTCACAGCTGTTACAATATTATTGTTCTTTTTCTTCTTTCGGAGTATGAAGCGGATATCGCGTATAGAGCACTGCGTAAAATGATTGTAATATCGATAAATATTTGTTGCCTAATAGAATTTACGATTATTTCCATCGTATACCCTTTCGTGCTGATAGACCGATCGTAACATTTTTACGTTAGAGAACAATGCAAGTGCACCGGCGTATACGTTACGGCATTGCCCTGGAAAAGCTACATTCAACCTGCCACACCTCGCTTCTCTTTATCTTCTCTGGGAATAATCGACAAGTCCGGAAGAAAAACCAAGTATCTCTACTTTGAATAATATAATAAGGAAACACGGAAACGTCAGGAAAGAAATTTATTCTATGTAAATTTAACTATCTGTTAAAAAAAAACATATGTAAATAAGTATAGAAAACATGGATAGTCGTCACGAGTCCTTTCCATGATTTATAAAGCCCACTTTTATATCGCTCTCTTTTATGAAAAAATTGCATGAAAAATTACAATTCTATTACAATATTAAAAAAATACTTGGATTTTTCGAGTACATTTTACATTCAATTTTTCTTCATTGCACTTCAACGATTCAGAGTGACGTTTATCTCACGATGTGACGAGCATGTCTTCAGCTGTCAAATCGTATTTCCATTTCCGTGTGAGAACAATGACAGACATTTCGCCGTAAACTCATTGAATTGGCTGGTCACACGATAAAAATAGTTGAGAACACTTAGGGCATAACTATATAAGACTCGCAATTATTCCGGCCGCGTTAATGTCTGCGAGGGTGCGCGAACGAGGAGAACAATGCGAGTTTGCGCGGACCCTTGAGAGCCTTGGAAAGGTGGGCTACATCGGGGTCCGATCTACCACGCCTAGCTACAAGAGCGGGGCCCTCACTTCTAGGCGAGAAAAACGACGTTTTAAATCGCTCCGTTGCGAGCGAGAGCTGTACCGAACTGCGTTGCGCACCGGCCACGGAGCGAAATGAGTTATGCTCACTGCCAGGCTATTGGCATTCGTGTCGTGTCGTAAATCGGACCTGACACCTCCCAGAATGAAATCAGTGGTTGTCAGTATACGCAACCTCGGCACGGCGCGCGGTACAGCCGATAGTTCACAGCCGTGATTTCGCAAAGCTTGCAGCAGACCGCAGCTTGCGGGTTGGCAGGTGTCCCTTGCTTAATCGCCGCGATCACGCCTAGAATCTCGAGTCACCGCATTTTTTTCCGACGAGAGGAAATATTACGTCGTGGAATGCTATTATTTATAGGGAGCGAGGTCGCGAAGTGATTTATTAACGTATTATACCGGACGTTCAATCTGAGATATACGTAACGCTTGTCATTTAATTATTAACTTTACTAGCGTTATTTATTGTCTCAATTATTTTTTACAAGTTACTTTAAAAGTAACATTATAGGAAATACTGGAGGAAAAATTAGAAAAAAAATGTAGTACGGAAAATAATTATTATCACAGTTAGGCGAATTTATGCCTACAAAAAGATATGTTAATAAGAAATATCCGAATTATTTTTTTTTATGTTAACGCTGATCTAAGATCGCTTGATACGTGATAATCGCGCGAGAATCTCGTCGCGCCTCTTTCAGGATGATAACATGATAACATAATGTATACATAAAGCAACATAAAGAGACATGGAAAATTGACGTTACAAGTGTCCGACGCACGTTAACCAGCATAAGTGCCGGAAATCTGTGCGCGGTCGGCCGTACAATTTATTATCTCGATGTAATACGTTGACGAGCGTAGCGAGAGTTTCGCGTGACGATATTTGTCGTGCGAATGGATGTGTTACGAGACAGCTTAATAACATGATCGCGTGACATTTCAATAATAATACCTACCGCCATTTCCCTTTTAGTTATAATGATAGGATATCGATAGGGCAAAAATGGAGAGAAGTGCGCGCGCGTTCGCGAACGAAACGTAGTACGACAGAAGGTCGACGACGACGACGGCGACGGCGACGATGACGAGGAGAATACAATGATGTGTGTTCGTAATTTATCGTGCAAGTGTACGCCGTCACAATACTAGCATTGCATCAACGAGCTGCTGGAATGCTGATTATAACGTTTCGCGTACACGCGAGAACACGCTTGCAATTATTAACCGTGCTTCTTCTTTTATTTTATTAATTCTTCTTTCTCAATTGCTCACAATTAACTTGATCATTTGAAGGAATATAAACATATCTATACAGTTGTAACTTTTTGACACGTAAATTCTGAAACTCTAAAATATTGACCACGCGTATTTTTATCTCATGTTGCGCTATCAAATCTCTATGGTAAAAAAGTAGAGAAACGGGAAAGCTACAATATATGTGACATTTTCAAGTTTTGTAAAATATCTGTAATTTCTGTAAAGTTTACTTTATTGGAAAAATCATTATTGACGTTATTTAATTATTCAAGTTTATTTGGTTTTAAAT
Source organism: Temnothorax longispinosus (assembly GCF_030848805.1). Lineage (NCBI taxonomy): Eukaryota > Metazoa > Arthropoda > Insecta > Hymenoptera > Formicidae > Temnothorax > Temnothorax longispinosus. The sequence continues at coordinate 2,718,381 of NC_092366.1, forward strand.
CCGATTCTTTGATCTATTATTTAAATGCAAATGTCGAGGAGAAGACCGGTTTTCTATATCGCTCAATGAAAGATTTTACATTTCTTGTCTCGTTTTTCCTCTCTTTTTATCTTTTAAATCATCAGTGAAGTGTCTTGCGAGATATCCGCGAAATATCTTGATGTAACATTTCGTACAACGTTGACGTCATAATGGCACTGTTTTGCGGTTACAACGAGCCGCGAAAAAATAAGCAGCGCGAAAATCGCGCGTTGCCAGTTCGCGAGAAAAGCAAATTGAGGAAAATGAGAAGTTAAAACGCGCGAAGGTTTCAGAGCGTAGATTTCGCCTTATGATTGTGAATTATGGTAGCATTTTGCAGCTGGTAATCTGCAATCTGCCAGGGACTTTTACCCAGGGATTAAACTGACTGTGCAAACATTGTAACAATATTGTGATTTGCAAATTGCATTCGCGGAACACGTTGCGTTGTTGCCTTTCGAAGAACATTCATCGACGTTCAATCAAGAGTGAAAGATGAGTCATTACAGATATCCGCACACGTTGTAATGATACGTTTCGCGTCGCGGTATCTCTTGCACACCCGATAATCTGCTGATGTGAGAGAAATAATGCAGCGTCTCTCGATAAGAGGAAGAATGTGTCAACCGTGGCTAACGGCCGCAGCAAATCGTAAAAATCCGCGCAAACGGGACAGTCGGATTCCAGCCGTCAGCGAATACTTGTCAATACTTTTTTTCTCTCCGTACGTCGGGCACGGAAATTTCCAGAATGCCAATCGCCAGATGCAATCGCGAGATGCACGTGTCTGCAAAGCCGGAAACAGGCCGTTGCGGGCCGCGAGCGGGCGCCTTTCTAGTACCCTATCGTGCTACGATACGCGAATTCGTGCAAGGCTGGTGGACGATTTTTCTAGCACGCTCCACGAATGCCTGAATCGTGCACGGGTACCGATCGACCTCGAATTTTCGATGATTATCGATCCGTATGCATCAAGCAAACGGTTGATCGTTCGGCGCCACACCGTTCCTAACCGGCTAAACGAGGTAACGACCGAGCACGAACGGCTTGATACTTATTTTATATATCGCATAAATATAAGTGAAACAAACTGTTTTTCAAGCCGATCGGCACGTTCCTTCTCGCTAGGTTTGAAAGTGAGCGACTCCTTGACCAAGATCGTTAATCTGACGAGACGAATCTGTTAAGCGTCTTTGTTTGGACAACACCAGTTTTACATCTGGTAAATAGTATACGAAATGTATTTAGAATAGTGGCTTACCTTGATAAACGAGAGACACAAAAGACCTTTTTTCAAAAGAGAGAGAGAGAGAGAGAGAGAGAGAGAGAGAGAGAGAGAGAGAATATAATCTTGATTTGCTTCATAAAATGTATGTAGGAAATATTGTTTCTTAATTATAATTAATGAGATATATAAATTTTGTATTTCTACCCTCTCTAGAAATTACTATTTTCCTTTTTTATAGCAAAATGCGTTTAACATTATTTTTATAATATCTACATATTTCATTTGCAAATTAAAAAATATAAATTTCCGAAATAATTACTGTTAAGGATCTTGAAAAAAGATTTGTTGATTTTCTTGATCCGCAGTAGTTTTCGATTAGAAGAAATTAGTTATTTAATACACGTGTACGAATTTCTCGCTTACAGTCTCTATCTCCTGAACGTTCGATCGTTTGCCTTTCGCAATCGCGCGGGCTCCCGAGTATTTCCCGTTCAGTATTTCCAATAAGGTGAACTTCGCGATGGCGCAATAATGTGCTTGTATACTTCGAGTAGTTCTCGTCGGCACTCGCACGCTCGGAACTCGCAACTCGTCGACAAGTGCGCGTCCGCTCCTGTTGCTGCAGAGCTTTGTTCTCCCCGTGGGAACACCGGCAGAGATCATTGAAGTGGGTAGCGGTATATGCTCGTCGCGAATTATCATACGCGCTCGAAGTATTACCCATATATCACAAGTGTCACCTGTGTGACAACGTATTTCTTTGCATTTTTTTTTAAAGGCATTTTTTGCCCACATTGAACATTGGTCGAAAACCCTATTCTGTTACTGTCACATCGTATATTCTCCGTACGACGTACTTTTAACAATTTTTACATTCTCAAGCGAAACTTGAAACAAGTTGCATTTGGATTCAGCGTTGGTACGATGAAGTATAAGAACAGATTTATGAATAATGACGTTAACAGGTTTCGCGTTAATAGAGCCCTTGCCGTCTGTTCGGCTCGTGGCGGGCCCGCGATGTAAACGTCGAAGATGATTATGTTCGTCGGCTTAATACCGCATTAAGCGTGCCGAATAATATATCGTGGCGTGCGCGATTCCGCGCTAAAAAACAATAAACGGTACTGTCTGCACCTGCCTGATGCTTGATCCCACGACCTTGTAAAGTGGGTCGCGCAACGGGGAAGGATACGATTATGTCGAGTTAAAACGTGCACGGGCATAATCCACGTGTAACACACTTAACATATACGGAACAAAATGACGATGCGGAGTTTGTACCTGCGTGACCCCTGCAGACCCCGCGTACACCTTCGTTCGGCTGGCGCCACGCTAAAGGATAGAATTCAAGCTCTCGCTCGCGTCGCTGATACTTTTTACGATACTTTCACGGTGCATGATGCGACATATGGGATTCGAAAATATGGGTATGCGAGAATATTTTTTCGACGAATGGCTCCATATAAGTCACACAGGTGTAAGCCATTGTAACTTTAACATATTTCCTTCCCATATTTAACATTGAAGCTTTCTCAACAAGAAATGGATTTGTGAAACTGAGCACGCTGAGCACATACTTTCTATTTTCTAATAGATTCTAATGGATTTATTACTTTAGTGAATATTAAACATTATTATATTAACGATAACTCTTACAGAAAATCATAATTTACAACTTAATTTATTTTGTTAAATTTTAACCAAATGATGAATTGACGATTCTTTTTAACAGAAGTAACAAGAATTAAACGAATAATGTATATGTATACTTCATGTTACACATAATTATATTACGTTAATATATTAAAATTGATATTATACAATTCATATCATAGTATATTATAATTATAATTAAATTTATTACATTTCATATTTCATTTAGATAGAAATTAAGATTCTTGTCTTTGTATATGCCGGTAGCCGGCGCAACATAATTCTATGATAAATTATTTCATTAAAAAATATAATATACACTTTTTACTCTTAAAGTAATATAAATGATTTATGCCATCATTTTGCCGAACAGCTGAATTGGATACTGTGATATCGCGTCGAAAGTCATGTCGATGCTAAACAGGTCTTTACGCACAATGTTTCTTCTGGGCAACGACACTAGCGATCGGCGTATCGATTATCGAGCATGCACCAGGGCGGCGTGTACTGAGATTACGTTGTCAGCCGAAGTAACAAAGTGCGACACGGGACACTGACACGGGAGTTAATAAACCCGCCGTGTAACCCCGAGGAGACGAGGCTCGGATCTTGCTCAGCGGGATCGATAACGCGTAATCAGAAGTATGCAAAACATCCGGGCAATCTTCGTCGGCGGGATCGCAAATCCAACCCATTGGCGAGAGCCAATGGGGAATCGGATAACGAGGCTCTCGAGATACTCTGCCGAGTGGAGTTTAATCTCGCGCCTAGACAAGTTAGGCACGTGCTTGAATGTAAATGACACCAGAGACTATTGGCTTCGCTAGGCAGGATAAACACAGATAAACATTAGCCATAGCTATGAGGCTAATAACATTTTTCCATCTTAACTTATATAATGAAACATAATAAAAGATAATAAATGATTATCTTAATTTATTTTTCTTCGTCAAAACAAAATGAAAAAGCTAAGATAATGTTTCTAAAATCCAAATATTCCAAAGATAATATAATAGCAGGTTTAAAGCTTCAGAAATTTTGAGCGCAGCCACGTTTAAGGCTATTCTCTCGAATAAGATTTTATTTCCAAATTATTTTATGTATTACTAGACATCGCAGACGCGCGCTACGCGCGCGCTATTTAGCTTTGTACAACAGATACACACAACTGTCAAAATAGGCCATGACACTCATGACAGCCGCTCACGAAGTTAGCGCAGCGAGAGAACCAATTAGCATCGCGGAAAAGAGTCAACAATAAACTTCGAGACTTTCGAGAAGACTTCGAGAGATGCAAGTATCAATTTAACATGCCTTTTTTTAGATAGGATTTATTACTTACTGGTAATTATAAGTTGAGAGAGAGAGAAAGAGAGAGAAAGAAGCAACTAAGCATAACTCATGGAGTGAGGGCATTTTGATTAGGGTCTTAAGCGACTACTTAGGCGACTTATCGTTAAATCTGCTATGAGAGCGATTTTAAAATTATAACACATGTATATAATAACAATCCGCTTACGCGTGTTCGTAGATGTGCTCGCGTTATGCACGCTCGCGCGTTAAACAAGCAACGACGCGATAAAGTACGACATATCTCATCTTCATGTGCGGGGATAAACCAGTTCGGGCCCGGTTATTTACGGTCTGAAAAGCATTTACTACTATTTGAGGCAACAGACAGTGTTAAGCATCGCTGTTTCGACTTGGAATGTTAATTTGTATCGCGTAGACAAACAGGATGTCTGCATTTGCCGTAATAAGCCGTGAGAAAAGGATTTTACAGGGTCTTTCCGTCGGCTGGAATTAATCCGGGGAGTATCTACTTTGTATGTCGACGATGTTTTTATGCCGAATGATGTACTTCGATGTCGCCTAATGCATAAATTATTGAGACTCATTGAATTTGATATTTTTTAAGAGAATTTGTTAGACAGAAATGTTAATGAATCAAAAGTATGATAAAGACACCGATCAAATATCAAAATTTAACTGAGCAATATTGTTTCCTACTTCTAGTAAAAGCTTGCTTCGAATGTTTTTATTGATTACATATTTCTATGTATCGTGAAAGTAAAAGACAGGGAGCGAAACGGCAGGAAATAATTTGATAGAGTCATACATATATTTTTGTGTTACTAGGTTTAATAACTGTTTCCGTGTCGAAAAAAGAGTAGCTCTCGGATCGATCAAGAACTCGATCCTTAATCAGCTACAGGCAAAAGAGAACCTATAATATCAGGAAAGAGAAAGAGAGAGAGAAACGTGATTTTATATAATTATATAAAGTATGTTGATGCATGTACCTCTGGTATTAATAACTGGTCGAAAAAAACGGTTTCCTGATTCGCTCTGGTACACAGCGTGAGTCAGTTCATTGAATGTTAATGTCCGGATTAGTCGACGGGCCTTGCAAGAAAGTGTACACGATGTGGACGTGTAAGGAAGTGGTGAGCAAAGCGTGCCGATCGAGGTATCGACGTGTAGTAATGTACCCGACCTGGTATTGTGCCACCGTTTGCCAGCAGCATCGAAACAGACCCCACACGCGCGGTAATATCACGACAAGTTGTCGTAACTAAGCTAATAATTACATAAGCAGTCCGCTCGACCTTCCTTTAACCGGAGGCGTATTGATGAGCTACGTGAAAAGAGGTGAATAACGTCGCCGGTCATTCATCTCGCATTTGCATCAGTTTTCGCTACATATGAAATATTAATACAATATCTTTGCGAAAAAAAATCGCTTGGTTTAGAAGCATTTAATAATATAATACCTACAATTTATTTAACTTCTATATCAAATTCGGAGAAATTTATTTTTTAATATTAATCAAAATCAACATAAAAAATGTTAAGAATGAATTAATTCTTTATTGCAAAAGAAATTTACTTAAGATAGATTTTATTATTTTATTGTTTTTCATACCGACGAATAGAAATTCTCGTAAATCACTTACGTTTAGGATACAAGAAAAGACAGAATTTTTGAAATAAACTCGACGTCCGAGAGATATTCTTTACGCAAATGTTTCGCCAAATTTAGATGGTAAAAGTCGGACTTTACGCGCGCAACGACTGCTAATGCGATCGTATATGCGTATCGGAGAGTGATTTACATCGTCGCGAGTCTTACGCGACGAGCATCGTAAAATCCAAAATGTGCGACGCGATATTACAGTGTCGTTTAACGAGTCCACGCGCGATCTTATCGCGCGAGCGAGAGAGGCTGCGGTGCGGGACACGTACCCGGCGCCGATTATTAAAATCTCACTTTATGTCGGTGATTGCGCAATTATGCAGATTATTGCTCGCATTCGTTTTAGACTTTCAGCCCCAGTGGTAGCGGCGGCGGGGCTGCAGGCAGATCATTGCATAATTATGCAGATCGCCTCCCTCGTTAATACCAAAAACATTCGGACGACACCTCCTGCGGATAATCAGCCTGTAATGCTCTCTCTCTTTCTCCTTCTTTCTCTCTCTCTCTCTTCAGCCGACTCGACCACCATGACCTCACCGTTCCCGATTTAGCATCTCGATGCGGCACCGCGTACACCTGCGCAATTGATGCAACAAGGGTCTTAAGGGACCTTGTCGCACCTGACGCGTCGCCGCGCCGCGCCGCGCGCCGGTTCTAAGCGCGGCTGTTTATGTTACGCCGTATACGGAAAGTGTGTTACGTGACGCGGCTGTTTTTCGACGCTGTCGCTGAAGTTGACACAGCACTTCGCTTCTACGTGCCTGGTATTGTCGCAAAGAAAATAAGATACGTCGCCAACTACGCATTTTCTTTTCTAATTCCTCCCTACAATCGCGTTTGAAGACATTGCGCAGAAATCTTCGTGATTTGCGTTGTCGTTAATTGAATTGAAGTACTTATTTCCGTCGTCGTCTTCTAATTGTGAGATCGCGTATTCAAAAAAATGAGATTGAGCACAATATGAATAGATTCGTTACTAATAATGTATCGTGGCACTAATTAATACGATACATTAATGTTTTCGTCGTATATCCATGCACTCGCATCAGGGGAGGATGCGATTATCAGATCAAAATCCTTACATCCCTCTTGATTTCACGCATATCTATGTCGAAAAATCGCTACGATGTCCTTACATGTCGCCACATATCCCATACGCATTTACATATGCATATGCGATTCTGCGTATATTGCCTAAGGTTGATCGAACGAGTATCCCGCATGCGGATGCGCGATGTCGAGCGATCGGGAAAAAAAATCGCAGCGTCGCGAAAGTGGGTCCGATCGAGCGAGCGCTGCGGCTTGAAGGATGACTTTTCGCCGAGCGCGAGCGAGAGCCGCTCGGCTGCGAGAGAGCCTTCGAGGCATCATTAATCGCTCGTTCGCGTAATTAATTACTTCTAACCGGCGCAACGATTGGCACGAAACCGTGCTGCGTGCGCCCCGCCGAGGGAAATCTTCGTGTAACCTGCTCGCGTCGTTTTTTCGTTTCGCCGACGTGTTCGCGGATCTCTCGGTGTTTCACTGACCTCCGGTCTATCCTTCGCGACTTTTTCACTGGTGTGGGAAAGTTTTGGACCACAATATTGCAGCCAGGATTGGATAATGGAGCAGGAAGTGGGTTCGGAAAGTTAAAGAGTCGAGATCGATTAAGAATCATATATTAACTATCATCAAGACTACTTCAGGCAAACTTATTAATAATTTTCAGATTTTCCTTATGTTGTTCTTCTCGAATTGTAGCTCGCGGAAAGGTCACTTTGTTGTTGTGCCACTTTTGTTTCGCGATTTTTAATTCCGAACGAAATGACCGCCGCGCTTCTTTGCCGCTTCGTCCGCCATATATGCGTCTCATAATGGCGCGAGTTAATTTAATGCCCCACGGATATCGCGAAATATGCGTGTAGCGCATTATGCGTAAGCGTCGGAAAAAACAGTCGGAGGCGTGCAGAGCTATCGGCGCGGGCCTCGTTGAATATGCAAATCGCGATTGCGATCGCCGATCTGGACGACCGCGACGGGCGAACCTGCTTAAAACGATGCGAGAAGGCGGAATACAGAAATTGGAAAGTGACGCGGATATTCGCGCGTCACTTTACTGCCTGCCGCGTTTATATAGACGCCGAACTGACGCACGAACGAACGAACGGATCGTCGCAGATCCGCGTGAATGCGATTCCGCGTGAGAGATGAGAAATATATCGCGCCTACGTTCCAACACCTACACCGAAACCTACACGACGCGTGTACAGGATATCCCAGTTTTGCCGCTAAATTTTTTAACTAATTTCTATCTGATTACTACTACAGTAATCGAAAACGTAGACCTATTTGTAAATGATTGAAGATAAAGGAATTTTTGCTTATTAAACTTTGAGAATGAAAGCAGATACAATTAAATTTCTTAATTTATATATATAAATAAATGACATCGGGTTTAAATATTGTAAGAACGGTTAAGAAGAGATTTCGTATGATTATTCATTATAATTTCTGTAAAAAGATCGTTATATAATCTACAATTTTTTCAAGTGTCCTATACTTTCTCCGGAAAGTGTTTTATAAAATTGTATACAGATCGTAACATTTAATTAATAAAATAGTATTTATTTTAATTTTTTAATTAATAAAACAGTGCTTGGTAATACACTCTTCATATCACATTTTATTGTCTACGGACTAAGGCAAAAAGGAGCATCAAACGCGCTATTTAGGGACCGCCGTTGGCTCTTCGTCGCGTATCGAAGCCGTGGGCTCTTGACGAGGTTATACCGAAGCAAATCTCGCATCTCTCAGAGCTATCAACGGTACCCTGGTTCCCCAGCAGGATGTTACACGGGTAGTTTCGTATACAGGTACCGTGGAAGAGGCCAGGCTAACGTGGCGGGGCATTATGCGATCCTCGCGAAAGGTTTCCGTGATGGCACACCGGGCATAGAGCATCGTGGCTAAGAGGCAGCCTAAGCCCGAGATATCAATAAATAACCTATCTGGCAATATTATCTCAGCGGTTTTATGCCCCACGGAGCGGGGAATGCGCGCGATCCAGTTCCTACATATAGCTCCAGCTTGCTCCTTTCTTTTAACCCAGGCGCTACAACCGGCCTGGCCTCTGCCAGAGTGGAGGTGTGAATGATCCGCCTACCATAAAGCAAAGTGCATCTAGCTTCCAAAGCATGCTCTCTCTCTCTCTCTCTCTCTCTCTCTCTCTCTCTCTCTCTCTTTCTTTCCCTCTCTCTTTCGGAAAACATTTAAAGGGCTTTTTTTCCTTTTCACTCTTTGTCTACTGCGCTTCGTTTTCCTTCCTTTCTCTTTTTCTCACGGTATCGCGACACCCGACGTTTCGATGCTGAATAATCCACAAGAATTTAGCATCTCATTATGCAGCTTCGATTTATTCTTCATTATCATTTCTGTCTTTCGATCGCCTTCCAAAACGACGCGAATCGTTAAAATGTCTTGATTTGATGATTTTGTGACATATATACTGGTCATTTCTTTCGCTATTCCTACTTTGTTATTTTAATATCGCGATGTCAAGGAATTATATTGCGAAATGAATGTAAACGACAGGGGGAGAACAAGATTTTTAAATATTACTGATATACATTCCCTCGGAATAATCTGAATTTTTTTACGAGCGAATATTTCCTTTTCTTTTCGTTATGACTTAGCATCTAATAATCCAGTAGAATAATATTATATTTTATTCGTTAGTGTTTGCGAATATAATTTTATCTTAGTTTGCAGTCAAATATAGGACCGAATAGCCATTGTATTCTTTTGATTTTTCTTCTGAACACCATCGTCACTTTGGTATGTACTTTACGCATTATTCCTCGCATCACATTTTTACAATTTACCGGCCCTAATAACACGAATGCGATTCACGCTCGATCGAGTTGCGGCGCGTGCAGACACGCCGGCTATCGGCGTGCAAAAAGCGTCGATATCGGCCAACTCAATCCGGTATATCGAGTCGTCGTACAGAGCCGCGAACACGCCCGTGTCGAGTGAGCTAATAAATTGTAATGGACCCCGGCCAGTCTCTCTCTCTCTTTCTCTCTCTTTCTCGGGTCGCGGGTATAGTGTACACGGTATGAGTGTAGAGCAAATGCCATTAGTGTGAACTTTCGATGGAAACGGAATACGTTTCTCTCGCGTCGCGGTCGGGTTGGGTGGGTGCGCGTCCGTGTGTAGGTCAGCTCGTGCTGATGTAGCGTGCACGGTGGAGGCGGTGTGGGGCCCCGTCGCATACCAGGGATCTGCCCTACGATAGACTTATCCTTTCCACGCGAGCGTACACGTATACGTTCACCTCCTCGCGAAATCTGCAACAAATCCGTGCCGATCGCAGCGTGCGATCGGAATCCTCGCTACAGCATATTAATTGCCCCACGCGCCTTACGCGAAGTATTCGCGATGAGCGACGATTACTGCCTTCGCAAATTGAAAAGTTTTCCTATATGTATTTTATGGACAGATATTTGCGCGGAGAATCGTTAGATTGTGTTCGCGAGAGTGTAAGCGGTATTGAGAAAAATTGCGTGACTAGATAACGTGTGCCGCGACACTCCGTAATTATTATGTTGCTGTATGCAACAGACATTGTACGCGTAAGCAATTGTCCTGATTGTTGGCTACCGCGAAACGGCGGTATTAATCGGTGAGTAAGGCAGATAGATAGATAGACGGATAGATACATAGACAGATTTATTCTATCCTCGGATAAATCCCCTACGGACAATCAGAGATTATGCGAACGTAACTTACAACTCAATACGCCACGGACGTACGATTTAACGTTTAAGGCTGAATGCAGCGCGATAGCGCGTAAATTCCTCGAATAAGCGTGACGAAAGTGAGACATTAGAATGATTTGCGATTATCGGTATTATATAAGTAAGAGGCAAAATATTCACATTTAAGTAATACTAGAAACAGGTGAGACACGAAGCTAGAACCGCGGGCTGTCTAAAAAAGCTAAAAGCAGAAAGAAGGGGGTTTCATGCGGCGGCGGCGACGGTACAAAATAAAGAATACTCTTTTCGTTTTACGGCCATTTATTATTAATTAGCGCGGTATAAGGCAAGCCGCGCCACGGGGATCCGCACCTCTTCTGCCGGGTTACGGTGGAGTTAATGGGCCTTTTTTGCGCGTGTCCTCTCCGCCGTGCCATCCCCTTATTCCGTCTCCCTTGCCGCCTGGGTCCCGTCTCCCTTTCGCTACGTCGTTGGTCCCTTTTACGCCGGCGCATGGCGGTCGTTGCGAAAGCACCCTCGCCTCCGCAAAGCGGAGCCGAAGTGCAGCCGTTCGCGGCGGTTAAAGAGCGCGAGAGAGAACATGAATCTTTGCACCTGGGCGTGGATCGGTTGGTCGGTCGGTCGGTCGGTCGGTCGTCCGCGACATTATTGTCCGTTCTTTCCTTCGTCGCCGTGTGGCGGCCGTGCGCGCGCGTAGGTGTTCCGAGATACGATAATGCTCGATCATCTCGCGCACGCAGCCTCCAGCCGTGGTCGAACGCGTTCAGCTTTACACGCTACTCGATTCGCACGCGCGCGCACGAACACCTGCGACGAACATCTCGACGTGCACGTATATGCAGTTGCGCGATGGGAAATCACAATCAAGAATGATGCACCGACTGAAATTGATATTTTACGCGATATGAAGTTATGACGTAGCACACTATCTATAAATTGAATAAGCTGATCGTATTTTGAAAAATATTTTCGAGAGTAAAATAAAGTTCCTTTTTATTAATTTCTTTTATTATAGAAATTAAACTGGTGAAATAATGAGAGAAATAAAGAAAACTATTTTAATGATGCACGTATACTGTCATAAAGATAACGATATATATATTTTTACAAATAGACAGATTTGCATCGCGAAGCTAACGATCGTAAATTCACCAACGATCTCGGGATTTTCACACTTGAAAAACGATACTTAGCGCCCTATAATTGCGCAGTTGCGCAATAAGAAGTCTCGGTCCCGCCGTGAGAAAACGAGGTCTCCGCCGGGAACGGGCGGACACTTTGTGCCGGTGCATGCTGCGGTCCGTTTGCTCCTAGTCGTATAACTCGTTCGGCGAGAGGAGAGGAGGATAAGAAGGACGACGGAGGAAGGAGGAGAGTACGGTGGTTTCGATGGCCGGCGAACGAGCGAAAATGCGCCGACTGCGTTCGCCGTCGAACGCGGCGGGAGAGGCAAATGGGTTTCGTCGTGTCCCAGGGCGACACGGCCGCGATTAATGACGAAGTGCGAAAGCACCCAGTCGGGCTGGGTATATTAACGGAGGCGGAATGACAGAAAACGGAACGCGGCGCGAGATTGGGCGAGGGGGATAATGGCGCGCGGCGAAGAACGGCGAAGAACAAGAGCGGAGGGAGAAAGACGGAGGAGCAGTGAATTAGATTCAATAAATAGATCGTCCGACGAGATAAATGTCCTAATAACTGGGCTTAGGCTTTGCATACCCGGGTACGCGGGCATATACGAGGCGATCATTAGCCTGCGATCCGGGAGTGTGTAAATTCGAGAGCGCGGCCGTCGCGGTTCAATTCACTCGCTCGTGTTCGCACGACGCATAAACACCTGTCACGAGTGCCGATCGACGCGCGCGCACACACGCGGAGTGTAACGCGTTGTGTAACGACACGCCGACCCACCGTGAGACCGTCGTGGACGCGTTTCACGCTCGCCTTCGCCTGCTATTGTGGCTTCTTTCTCGCGTCGTCGGCAGCTCTCGATCCGACCGCCGCGCCGACGACACGCTGCGGTCCATTAATCTCTCATCGATAGCAACGGCACTGACACTGATCGTACCTACGAGCTATTCAACGCCTCCTCGCAGCACGTGTATCGATATTCAGCGGGTTATCGTAACGCCCGGGCCAATTATCTCGAATAAATGCGCCGATTCTTTCGGAGTGCGAAGAAATTGATAAGAGTATCGAGCGTTTGAAGCGCATTCCAAGTATATCTTTGCAATTTTGTCGCGGAAATTGTACGTTACTCAAATACAAAGGGATTTCCTTAAGAAAACGGTATTGTGAATAACGAGATGCATGTGTACACTTAAAATATATGCCAACAGCGACATGAACGGCGTTCAGTTCGTTATTTTGAATGAATAGCTAAGAATGAGTAAACCAATCGTTTCAACATTCATTAACGCAAATTTGAGAACGATTGGCGAAATCGTCATAGCGGCCAATTCTTCCGCGGCTTGCGGCAACGATAATAGGTCCGTTTCGCTCGATAATTGCGAACGAGTATTTCGAGAGCCATCAACGAGCGACTCTCACGCAGTGAAAACACTTTCGAGCGACGAGCGAATACCGGGGCGATAACTCTGTCTACCTTTCTGCGTGAGCAGCAGCGGGAACAGCGACGTGATACACTAAGCGTCGTTATTTACGGCGTGTTCGTCTAATTAGATAATGGCGCCGATATTTTATATTCGTGCATTCACCTGCGCTTGCAACACCACTGATTGGCTGGCAACCGGCGACCTTCGCCGCCACGCCGCAAATCGTTACGACCGTAACGCGCCGCTCGCGGTAAATCGACTCGGATGAGTGCGGCGGCGAGAATGCGTGTTAATAACACGTGCACGCGCGTAATCAAGTTAGAGAATCGCGAGAAATTAGAGCCGGGGTGTGTGTTCGCCGGTGTCGGAGCGACGTTAGCTGTCCAGACCGATCGCTGTACTTTAAACGTGCACGTGTGGATATATGCTACAATCGGAATATTAAATGATCGATTAATCATAATAGAGACGGAAAAAAAAACATGTCCCGTCCTTGACGCGTTGAATATCGCTTTGTGTCTTATGTGACGTCGCACGCGTCGTTAATTCCTTGCAAAATTGAATACCTGGCGGGCAGGCCGGGTCTTGACGAGTTGCGCAATCGAGGAATAACGATCGTTCGGAGATTTACTGCGAGGAAAAATCTCCCCAGGCCACGGCGAGCGGAGAATTATCTATCATTCGGGTTAAATGTTACGTCCGGTGAAGTCTCGCGGCCGCGGCTCCGACTTATTTCCCAAGAGAGGAGGCAGTGGGCTTTTATGTCGATGATCGCTCGCGGACGCCGTATCATTACTCTTCATACGGGACCCCGGCGACGTCCGACAGCGAAAGCTCCGTTACGGAGTAACGTCTATCCCGCTTAACTCGCGAGATCGACGAGCCTATATCTCGTGCCTCGTACAGATTCGAGCCTAACAATAACATTCGTAACTGTCCATTGTCGTAGCGGCGAATGAATCAAACGCAGTGAAATAGGAGTAAACGCGGTAATTCTAAGACGACAGTGTTATGGGATATCATTAACTTCCCGAGTAACATTTTCAATAAATAAACGTTAACAATTCACGAGTTTTCGCAAATTAAAATATTCGGTTCTTACAAAAATATGTCACATATACTATTATTTTTAATATTTCAAAATATTTTGAACGTGTCTTGTGTATATAATAATCAATGCAGAATTTTCACAATCTTTTAATCTTCTATCAAATAATTAATTAAGAAACGGAGACTACTGTTTTTGTGCATGTCACACGTGGAAGATTATGCATACTGAGATTAATAGTAACAAATGTCATGACGTTTAATATGAAAGTACGAGCCAGGTTGATTCAGTATATACGTGCCAGAGTATACGCCGTTTCGCAGGCTCGAATCACAGGAATCTCGCGTTGCCTTGTCGCGCGTTGCGTGTACATTCGCATGACAGATACTCCGAAATGCGCTTCCGCCGGGCGTGGGCGACGGTGTAATCCTACCGCGTAGTCGCGCTTTTCAGCTAGACGATAAGGCCAGCTAGGCTGTACAGTTAGGCGTGACGCAATTGCAACGGCAGTCGGCAACTCGGGTTGGGGCCCAATTACCATCTTCTTCCGGTTTGTAGCGTATATACCGTCGTGTTCGTATAGCGTTATTCGCGGATTACCGACGCGCGCGAAAAATCGGGAAATTATATTCGACGGTCGATGCGTGGAAGCGAGACGGGGATGGTCACTCCTCGCCTCCGCGCGCCGGCCTAATCCGCGACAATCGCATAAATACGGCGTAAGCGGAACAGGAATCTCGTAACGCCCTGGTGACTATCCGTACGCTTCGCGCACGGTGGTCATCCTGATTAATGTCTCACGAGTCTTATCTCTTTTCGGAGTAACGGGGATGATGTTTGAAATGTGATCGTTTACGGTCGCGCGATCGCCTAGATATATCATCGTATATTTTTCCATATTCGCGCGTATAATGTTAAGACTTGGAAAACCCCGGAAATACGGTGCTCGAGGAACGAACGGGTCGAGTTTATGAGCCATGTATTCAGATTTTTCTCCTTCTCTACATATCGACTTATCTCGATGATAAATGAAATATACATACTAATAACTCATATTTGAATAATACTATTAGTAAATAATTTAAACATGGATAAATAAATAGATAAATATTGCTTGGTTCAGATCAATATTTGGATGATGTTTCCATTGTACTACAACAAAATTCAATTTGCAATTTTTTGGAAATAAATAATTGTATAATTTTATTATTGCTGAGAAACTATGTTTTTAGAAGCTTCTTTTTCAAATATCGGAAAATTGCAGAAAATATCTATAGTCTTCTCTACTTTACGCGTACATTATCCTGTTTTTTTTTCTCGTTAATGATTAACCGTTGCATCTTCTCGTACGAAAACTTCCGGTATACTGTTTTTTCCAATCGATAATGATGCATTGACCTCTCTTAACGCCCGATTCATTGGCCGAGAGAGTCGAGATGCCAAAATCAATCAATCACCAGCCATCATCGTCGACGTAACTCCGTGCTCGGCCGATGCTTTAAACGTGAGTTAGTTAACCCCGCGCGTGTATCGAGGCGGTTCCGGACCGCGTAGATGAGAAAAGAGAAAAAAAAGTTTCCTACCTGATTGATGTCGCTGCCCAAATCCCGCGCGCTCTTGGCGCTCCTCAGCTGATATCCGCGATACTCTCGATACCTCATGGTCACCTCATCGTCGGTCAAGGCGCCGCTGCTGCCGCTCCTCGTGCTCTTCTTGCTCTTCTCCTCCTTCGCCTTCTTCTCCTTCTTGCTGAACAGCTGCTTGACTTTGCTCATGGTGCCGCTCTTCTTCGCCGCCTTCTTTTCGTACTTCTTATCGGCGGCGCCGGAAGGCGGTTTCGCGGTGACTAACGGCGGCTTTGACGACGAGTCGCTCGCGTACTTGTCGTACTTGCGTTGCTCGGACGTCGGCGTCAGGTTCATGTTGCGATCGGTGTGCCGTCGTTCGTGCTTGATGAACTGCCGGCTGACGAAACCCTCGTCCTCGGATTCGAGCTGCTCGCGCCTGTCCGCTTCCTGGGAGTCCCTTCTGTAATCGTTCTCGATCCCGGAATCGGCCAGTCGATCCTTTCGATCCGGATCGCTCAGTCTGGTTTCGCGATGACGACGTTCGGTGTGCCCTCGCACCTCTTGTCTCGCGTGCCTCGACTTGCCCTCGTGATAGGTCCTAGGTGGTCTGGTCGGGGTCTCGGTGAACGTCTCCAGGCGACTGACCGAGGATACCTTTCCTCGCGGACTGTCGGAATCGTCGAAGTAGTCCAGCCGATTGCGCGATCGCCTCAACGGTTTCTTCGGATCGTCGTCCAGCTTGCGGTGCTCCTTCCTCAAGGCACGGGTATCGTCGTAGCGAGTTTCGCAATGTAACGAGTCCCTGGCGGTGGTGTCCGAGTCGTATCGGCTGGAATTGTAACCGCCGCGATCGGTGCGTATCCGTGGCGGCGAGCTGTCGTAGTCGTCGTGGATCGGATGTTTGTTACCGCTCGTGTACCTCTGCGTGGTACGCGTCTCCTTGTAGTACTTGGACTCCAGCTGACTGCTGGTCATCTGCGAGATATCGGTGTCGTAGTCGTCGTTCGGGCCCTCGCGCAGACTGTCCAGATGACGCTTCGTGAACGGCGATCTCTCCCCGCGCCCGTTCATCGTCGGACTATTCAGCAACGGGCGTCTCATGTCTCGCGCATTAACGTAACCCGCGTGACTGCTTAGATTCTCGTGCGATCTCGTCGTGTACTCGCTCCTGAGCGCTCGCACTCTGGCGTTCTCCCCGACCTCGTCCAGTCGCTGGGTCGACTTACTTATCCCGCGAATCGACTCGAAGGGCTTCTTCGTTTTCGGCAGATACGCGTCTCGGTTGATCGGCCGGCTGTCGCGATCCAGGAAATCGTCGCTCTTCGAGAACTTGCGCTCGTTCAATTTCTTGGCGATGATCGGCGACGACAGCTCGTCGTTCTCCCGTGACTCGCTGCGGAAGTGATTCACCGTCGCGGAGGTCCCCTCGGACAGATAACGTGGGGGCTTGTAGGGGCTGCCGCCGTTTCTGACGGTCTGAATTCTCTCCTCGGGGCTGCTTCGACTTCGGTCGCTGAGGAACGGCTTGAAATTGTCGGTGTAACCCTCGTGCTTTCGCGTCTCCACGATGTATTTATCGCCGTATTTGTCCGTTCTGGTTTCCACGGTATAGCCCTCCCTCGGTTTCGCGTCCAGGTAGCCGTTCGTCGGGATTTTGTTGGTGATCTTTTTCTCGTAGCCGTATACCTTGCCGTTATCCTCGTGTATTTCCTTCTCGAAGATGTACTTCTCGCCGTTGCTGTTGGTGCGCGTCTCCGTGATGTAGGTGTCCATGTATCGTTTCGGCGACGAGATCCGATTCGGCGTGACCGGCGACGGTACTATCGGCTTGTCAATTATCTCGTGCTCGCTCGACTTCTTCACCGGCACGTTTGCACTGTTTTTGGCGGCGAACATCTCGTCGGCCAGCAGCCTGGACTTGATCCTGGACTCCAGCAGATCTCGTCGAGCGCTCAACTCGGACGTTTTAGGCGAGATCCCGCTCTCGTTCTGCCTCGAGGACAGCTCGCCGCTGTCCCTTCGTCTGGCGTCCATGCCGTCGGCCCTACCCCGACCGGAAGTATCCACGAACACGGTCGAGGTATATTTTTCGGGTTTGTCGTAGAGACGCCTGTCGATCTCGTCGAACTCGTGACGCCTCGTCGTCTCGGTGGTCCTAGAGATGAAGTCCTTCGAGCCCAAGTGTTTGCCGAAGGGACTGCTGGTCTTGCGGTCCTCCTCATATCTCGACTTGAAAGTGTTGATCTCATTGTTGCGACACAGATCACTGCTGTACGAGTAATCGGTTCTGCGGTACTCCTTCTCCGCGGGACTGTTCTCGCGGGAGGAATCCTTCCTCTCGAGGCCGAGACCTTCGTCGCTGTCGGAGTGGCTCCGTTGTGCCTTCTTCTTGTCCGGCTGCACCTGCGCGTAAATTACGTTGGTCTGCGCCGGCGGCGGCGGGCTACAGGATTCGTTTGGTCTGGTGTAGGAGAACGGCCGGTTGTTGTTGTGACCGAAACCCGGTGACGGCGATACCATCGTCCTGGTCAACTGCGGCGGCGGCGAACGGTCGTTCGACAATCGATGGATCATCTTGTGAATGGTGGATTCTTCGTTGCGTTTTTGAAGATCGTAACGGCTACTGTGTAGCATGCTATACGTGCCCGCTTCGTCGACCTCGTCTCCCCCGCGTTTCGATTCTTTCGGGGGCGAGGGGGTACGGCTGCTTCCCGTGGGCTTTCGATCGGTCTCCCTCTTCCCTTCGACGTCTCTACCCTCGACGAATATGTGATGCTCGATCACTCTGGCCTCTCGGCTGGGCGATCTATCGGCAGGCTCGTCGGTGCGCGCTTCGATCGTCTCTTTCGCCTCGACGTCTCGCGATATCACCTCGTCGACATCGATAGCCGGGCTCGTTCGCTCCTCTTTCTTAGGCTTTTTCGGCTTCGGTCGATTATTGTTTTCGCGATCCGCGCTCCCAAAGTGGAACGGCTGTTGATCGACGTGCGGCGACGACTCGATTATCGGCGACAACTGCTTCTTCGCTCGCTGGCTGACGGTACTCAGGTGCGAGCCCTCGCTCTCGCTGCCGCTCCGTTTGCGCTGCGCACCGCTGCGCGTCGAGGAGCCCGCGTCGCTCGCGCTTCGGCCGACTGGCTTCCGGCGCCTCTCCAATTTCGGCGAGAAAAATCGCGCGAGCGAGCCCTTCAGCTTCTTCGCGCTGGCATCGCTGGCGCTCCTCTCCAGTGGCTTCTTCTTGGCGCGCGGTGTGTCGAGGTCCGCGCTCGCGGTCGTAGCGCCGATCTCCTCGCTGCCACGGCGAGGTCTCACATCGATCGGCAAATCGGGGCGTTTCTTGTTGCGACGCGCCGGCAGGGTGCTGAAGCGACCGGGAAGACGTCGATTGTCCTGTGCCACGCAGTGAAGGCTGCCCGCTTGCTGCAGGACTAGGGCCGCCTCCTGTGCGAGATCTTCCTTACTTTTCGCGGCGATGTTCTCCCTGCGGACCGGGGTGGCGATCAACCTACCTTCTCCATCGTTCACGAGAGCCGCGGTTACGCGCGGTGAACCACGTCCTGTAATTATAGGAGCGCGCTAGTTTAGTCGCGCTTGATTTCGTCATGTGTGATAATTACTTGAACAATATTGTATAAAAATAGTTGACCAATTGTAATAAAGTGCATTGTACTTTATTGGGAGAACAATAAGAAAATTTATGCATTTGAAACTTAATTTATTTAAAAATATTACTTGTGATAGGTCTTATGTACGTAATATCTTTGTGTAACATCGTTCATTTATAAAAAAAAAAAAAAATAATATACATTTTAAAAAGAAAAATGTTCAAGAAACAAAAACAAATTATTTTGAAACGAGTTAAATTGAAGTATTTCCAGCAAATATATTAATCTCTTTATATATTCCGTAAATGAGAATAAAAAAATTCGTGCCAAGATAATTAAATTCGATAATAGTATTTCTAACAGTTTCTGGATAGAAGATAAATTAGTTTCTTTTGAATTTCTTTTGATTTTGTATAAATTTATCGATAAAAAAATAGAAATAAATTATATAATTAATTAGGGAAAAACGCCATTTTACGGTTAAGACTAGATCTTGGTAAACCAATAATGTTATTCGTTTGAATTTTATGTACATTTCTTCACCTTAGCAAACGTGCCGTTACTTACGGTTTTGAAACGTATAAATCTCTAACTAAATGTAGAATAGTACATTCACATTTAAAATGATAATCAATTTAACGATATTAACACATTTTAGAATACACGATATGAAAAATACGGGATATATAGGATAGGATACAGAATTTAAAAAATATGTTGCGAAAAATAAGAAACAAGATGGCAAGATAATAAATGATATGAAAAAAACCAACCGAACCGAAGGAACCAAAAATTGGTTGCTTCGTAAATTGGTAGCAGATCCTAATAGTAAATATGTTAAACAGTGACAATTTTTATGTTTCTGCCAGCTATCGTATATATGAATAATAATTGGACGTATGAATTGCTGAATTTTTCGTTCTGAAATGAAGACATTCTAAAGTGCCATTTAGGTCTCAAATTGACGGCTGATAAATTTGATCGACTAAAGAATTTATGTTACGACCTTGCCCGGCATAACGGTGTTTGTAAATTAGCGATTTATGTTAAGTGGACGAGCGCATGGTCGTTAGTGGTTAATCACCAAGTTTAATCAAGCCAGTGCTGCGGTGCACGCAGTACATAGTAGACACGGTTGGCTCGCTAGAAGCTGAAAGCTAGAATCCGACGCGTAAGAAATTGCCGTCTTTCTGTCTCATCTGCCGAGCGTTATACTTGGGCTAAATCGGGACCGCCATTAATCCGCCGCCGTCGTCTGATTCGCGATCGATATAATGTTTGTAATTAACGCTGTCATATTTATAAATAGGTCGCTTAATCAATAGCTCGTTAACGACCGTATCGACTTCTCCGAGATTGTTGCGTGCTAATTCCTTTTTTCCTTTTTAAATGACAGTCGTGGATATAATATATGAAGAGCGGAACAACTTTACATATACAATATAGTAATGA
Organism: Temnothorax longispinosus; assembly: GCF_030848805.1. NCBI lineage: Eukaryota > Metazoa > Arthropoda > Insecta > Hymenoptera > Formicidae > Temnothorax > Temnothorax longispinosus. The sequence continues at coordinate 2,739,251 of NC_092366.1, forward strand.
CTGAACAAAATTGGATGCATATTGAATTAAAAGAAAGTATATTGAGTAAGAGTAATAATGAATATTCATAACTCAGGAAAGAAAAAAAAAACGAATGGAATAAATCAAAATCGGTAGAAGAGATGTAAAGAGTTGATATATATTGTAATTAAAAATCCGATTTATCAGCTATTAACTATATACGTCACAAAAATCGATCTCGCGAAATATAAGTATATGTTCATTTGTGTGCTTTCTGTATCCTCCAATTAAACTTTCTGATTTAAAGTTTCGATAGAATAAAGCTCATTGGTATGATGTTAATTTAACAGTAAAGCGTCTTTATCGAGTTAAATCAAGAGTAAAGAATCTTAATTGAGTTACACTCTCAAAACTGAATACGTTGGATAACACTCTCTGACGCTAATTAGGTATCTCCCACGAAATTTTCACCACCGATAAAATCAACCTACACACATGACTGTCATTTTTATTCGCGAACGGTTTATCTTACATAAGGAGAAAGTAGCGACCGTGGACGTCTTCCCACAGGCGAACAGGCTCGGATCTCGTCGCGCCTCGCACGTTAGGTGCTAATCGATGCTGGGCGGACGAAAATTGATTCATTATCGACCCTGTCGCGCGCGTTGTCGAATGCACGGAGTGCATTAATTTCTCAGTTGCGAATATATCTAACAAATCATTCCGCCGCCTACGTTCATTATGCTCGCGTCCGTTCATTCGTACCGGTGAAATAATCAACTCCGATGTGCATCGTGAGAAGTTAATAGAGTGAACGAAAAGGGTTCTTTGACATGTAAAGTTATAATATGCCTAAACATAATTGCAGATAAGTGTGATATTAATTATAATAACTGTAAATACAGCCAAACATTTTAGTCCATTTCTTCAACGATTAAAAAAGGAATGAATTCGAGATGAATTAAAACATTTAGCGACTTTTTTCTTATACATTTATTATAACTAATTACGCATCTATTGCGTATACGCAGCTTCTAATTTATATTTTTATCATTATAGAGAAAGTTAACTATCTCGATTCTGCAAATAAATCTAAGAATGTATGCGAATTAATTACAATTAGGAAAACATTCGCGTTTTGCAAGGAACAGATGCTACTCGGACGATATGCTCGCGGCGTTGGAATCGTTGACGGATTTATGGCAGCATTGTCGCGATTTTAGTACCCGGACAGACACCTGGATAGCGGGTGAAACCTCGCGAGGCATCTCGTCGAGGTCATCGACGAGAACCTCGAGAATGAGGTCGCCACTCGGCGGCGTTTAGCGTCGCTCGCCTACCGAAGTCGAGTCTCTCCGTCTCTCCGTGCCGCTTCTTCTGGAACTCCGCGAAGAATACCGCGCTATTTCCAGAAAGTCGCGTTTCTCTCGCCTTTCCTTGGTGGGAACTCGTCATCGACCGTCGTCGTTGCCGTCGTGTAAAACGCCGCCTCGAAAGCACTTTTACAACCTCGTTCGCTCGGTTTCCATAAACGTGCAATTAGCAGCTTCTCGCGAACCTTTGTCTTTTAAACGTTCGCCTCTCGTCTAACGGATCCCTTAAAACGTTTAGCTGAGTTATCCCGCGCTCTTTCGGGGAAACGACATTTCCTCATTTCGACGGAGGAAGAGACTAGGAACGCGATTTCCTCGCGGCTATATTTCCGGTCGATCGTGCGTCCCTTCCGCGTCGTCGCGCGCCTCCGAACGCCGTAAATCGTAAACTAAGACGACAAACTTCGCATCGTTTACGCGATTCAATGGCACAAACTACGCACGGCTGTCATACGCGGGAATGTAATCTCCTGAGATATCGTTGGATTTAATTGCGCGCAGGCACGAGTGGAGCGACGTCGTGCGGGATTACACGCGAGAGACTCGAGCGAAGGACGCATTTCCAGCTCGCTAGGTTTCCGTCGTGTAGAATCGTGCACGCGGCATAAGCGGACGTCTCTTCCGTAGATCGTGAGATTAATAAGGCAAGCGCGGCTCACGCTAATACCGGCGTGGAATGCGCGCCGCGAATCGGGAATGCGGGTTAAAAACGATCGGAAGCGTGACGGTCCGGTGATTCTCCGATCTCGACGGAGGACCCGATTCGATCTTGCTTTCCTGAATACTAATTATTGCCGGGGTATACGCGCGAGGGAGAAATACGTTGTGGATGCTTGCAATACAAATGCACGTGCGTTTCTAACGCGGGGCGGAAGAGAAACGGAGAAGAAGGAGAAGAGAGAAGAAAACGCATTAACATGTGACGCACGTATCCCAAGCGAGAATTGATGCGTTTAGAGAGTCGATCGTGAATGCGTACGATTGATTAAACGAATGACGGGCTGCGAAGCAGATAACTGTTCAGCAAGTAGCTTTTAAACTTTTTTCTTTCCTTGTACAATTTATTGACTTAACAGTCTTTAATCCAACACGATTTTAATGCAACGTACCATGTCTGTTCCCATCTGGAATAACTTGAAGAATTGCACCACCACGAACCATTAGAATTTACTCTTCTGTAGTCGAGAGATATTAGTATCAAATTAATTAGGAAGATGAAGATGAATTAATGTTGAGTTCTAAAATTTTTAGAAAGAGGTATCTTCAACAATTTTAAATATATGCTCTTTTATTTGTGTTATGAATAAGAAACAAATAATTTGCTCGTTACAGATTTGCAATATTTCTTTAAATGAGAAACATATTTCACAGAGAAAAAATTAAAGACATTGGATAAAATATATCTGTAAAAATCATAAAAGAGTTTGATGTCCTTCAATCATGACAATGATCCTTCGTTCTCTGTTGCAATGAATTCAAGTACCAACATGGACATCTCAATAGTATTCAAATGGATTCAATTATATATCCGCAATTTGTCGTAATATCAACTTATTATCCACGATTATTTATGTTTCCTTCCATGGTCGTCTAGGATATACGCTTGTGTCCAGGAAAGTAAGTCTAGATTGGCGAGCAAAACACTCAAAAGTGGTTAATGTCACCTGTGCAGCACCATGAGTGACTGTTAACGAGATGTAATCATTGTGCTCGGCAAACTGATTGATATTCAGGCGCGTCGTAAAGTCGATTTAATTATCACGACATTAGCGTCGGGACCTCGCGCTACGGACACGTTACACGTACGTTCGATGAATCCCTGATGAATAACGTAGCGAACATGTATGCGCATCACCTTGCACGAGACGTATTATTACGTCAGGATCGCGATGCCAGTTATCACATTCGTATTTATGAGCGCGAGTATTCTGACCATCGGATTACCAAATCGGGGGATCTTGGCTTTTCGAATTTTCAAATTTTCAAGATGTGACCAAAACCATGGATTATCTGATTCTTAATGTTCTAATTTTTTAAATATGACCGGAGCTTCTTCCTCTTTTCAGTAAACTATAATCTATATATATTTTTGCATGCAGATATGAGCCAAAACACTAATCAAAAGACCATATGTTAATTATGCCATTCCTTCACGAGGAAAGAAAAACCGCACTTGAGAAAGTGGCTCCTGGCATTTTTCCTATCTGATTTAATAAGTAATTCAAAATGAATTATTCATGCCGCCAATTCGCGAACTTTTTCTGCCGGAAGGAATTTATTCGATGCATGGGGCACCGTAACATGCTTAGTTCCGTGGCTTAGTTCCCTAGACTGTGCTCCAAGTGCTTGACATTCTCACGAATTGTTATCTTTCGAGAGTGTCAGGAGCACGTACTGTCGCCATTCTCTCGAGTGACAATATTCTGGGAAAGTTGCATTTTGGGTCTGAGATAATCATATTTTCACAAATTAAGTAGACAAGTAAATGGAGTCGAATATTATATATATTATAAAAGACAAAAAAGAGAGCACAAATGTATTACATTTAATATCGTATAAATTTTCTAATGTGACCGTGAAGATAATAAAAGTTAATGATATATTTCTATTATCTTATTTAGTATTATTAAAGGAAGTAGTATGTTATCTATGGGAGAGCAACGCGTTAAGCTTGTTTACTCTTAATACTGTTATACCGTTGTAACGAAAATTTAATATCGCGTTTGCGAACTTCAGGTTAAACGAAGCTAATAGGCGTAAGATTATCGGGCCGGCTATCTCTCGCGGTGTGTACTGCCTGTTTCTTGCTGCACTTTCAATTGCGCCGTGCGCATGTAGCTCAGTTGGGATTCCGGAAATGGCGGAGCCTAATCTACACGCTGGCTTAACCCGACGCGTCGATCGATCGCGAGCGTGAGTTAATTATTAATCGGCGCGCCAACATGCTCGTGTAAATGACGATTACGTCGGAATTCCTGAGTCAATTCCGCATTCCGCGTGATTCGCGAATACCGTAAAGTTACCAGACGGTATACGACTTTAGACTTGCGACGAGGAGAATTTAAAATTGCTTAACAAATTCGTGTATCTAAGAAGATAATGAAAAGCCTGGAATATCTTGTTTCAATCAACTGTAAAAAAAAAAAAATTATCTCTATTGTGAACTATAAAAAATGAGGCACATGATTGTTGAGGTATGCGACACTGTTATTCAGCTAAATGAAATGCAAGATGGGATTATTGCTTCGCGAATCATCGAACGCGACGCACGGTGGGAATAAATCAGGTTGGTGAAAGAATTGCCGGAAGTGCAAATAGCGCATTTCGCTTGTGCGGGGTCAAAGTTCGCGCGGATCGCGCTGACCTAGTGCTTCGCGAGTGCCGCAAACGCCATAAACACTTCGTGCAGCCGTATCGTTCGGTTCGTCGCGTGAATCTCTCGATACCGAAGACGACGTCGACTTCAAGTTCCAACGGCACGGCCGCTTGAAAGTGCAACGGCTTAGTTTCTCGTTCGTTTACACTGTTCTCGAAAGATCGTTGTTTGACTCTTGACACGCGAGTTTCCTTCGTTAGCAGGCTCTTTCACAGAATCGTCGCGGATTTTTACCACGTAATATCCTCATTACGTTTGTATTATTTTCCGGCTAATTTTACACCTTTACATCGCACTTTTTCGCGTTATCTCATCCTTTGAATTTTATCGGAGTAGGAATTTTCGCACAAGCGAAGGCTAATTTCCGAAGATTGATTATACCGGCGACGAACGCGAACACCTGAGCGAATAAACACCTGGGAAAACCCCGTAGCGTTGACGCTGATGAATGATTTTAGCGCATGATGTCATAATTGCGAGAGGAATGTTTTCTCAGCCTTACTCTCCGACGACTAGCCGCGATTAGCGTATCTTCCGCGTATCGCGGATCTGGCGATTGCCGACGAGCGAACCGCTTGAGAAAATCTCGTTACGCGGTGAAACTCGTCGAACGCTCGACTTCCGAGTTTGTTCCGAACGCCTTTGAACTTCTAAACGTTCACCAATGCGTTTGCTAGCGTTAAACGAAAGCTCAGAATGTCTTTCTGGTGAAAACTTCGCCTTATCGGCATACCAATCTCAACAGAATTTTGTTAAACCGCCAGATAGATTACGTTAAACGCACTCGGCATATGTTCACGGTCGGATCGCGCTAATTTGTATTCCCATAATCTGTACCGTGTTTCACCTCTGTAACCTCTCATCCCTGTTACATACATTGCCTCCTCCCCCTCGGCTCCCTCTAAACACGTGTCTCACAAAAGTGATGCTAGTATGCGACCTCCACGTTCTCAACTCGGGATACCGGTCCATCCGATACCCCGGCACTTCCTCGTTTCTGTGAGGTCGTTTGTGATCTTAAGACTACTCGACACGCAACCGACGAAGACAAAGATTCGAGTGCAAACACCGATGTAAGTATGGAAATGCAACGATTAAAATGCGGAAAAAATGTAGAATCGTGAAATCTTTGACGAACTTAATGAAATCGACAATTTAGAAGATTTGAAGGAATAATGTTAAATTGTTTACAATGAAAATTTTACAGCGTTTTGATGGGTATGTTGTTACAATTACGATTTACTATTTCATGAGCTAAGGATTAATGTGCAAATCTTATGTCGATGTTTTCATAGCTTAAAGCTCGTATTAGATTATACGGATTGGGATTGAGATTGGTTTGAAACTTGACTAATCGGAGCAAAGCTCACTAAACTTTAGTTTTTTAAAATTCTGATTAATTAAATTTCAATCCAATCTCAATCCCAATCTGCAGTGTGAAACGGGCTTTAGGCCGCTAATTCGAGATTGATCACGTTGGCATTTCTCCGGTAAGAAAATTAACGCGGTTGCAACAGCATTGACAGCGTTTTACTCGTGAGATATCCGATAAGCGATCTCTATGTTGTGGACTCGGAATACCGGTCTATTCGGTGCTTCAAGTACTCAAGTACTTCCTTATATCTACTGCGCGCGTCACGTGTAAGAGCTGATCGTTACATAGTATCGTTGCATTATCATCAAACTCGCCACGCGTCGTTGTTTCCACTTTACGTGCAAGGAAAAGTAATACCGGCTTTGTAGAAAATCTAATGATTCGAAATTAAACGACACAAATATTACGAACAAGAGTTATAGCATTGATTGTTTATTGGAGACAAAAAAGGACTTGACTACAACTTTCTATACAATATAATAATTATTTCTTCCACAATCTACAGTAATTTTAAAATTTGCGCAGCATAACACGAACTCAAAAAATAGATTTTATATACGAGAGATAATTTGCAACTTATCTTATAAAAATATAAAACAAGAGAACTGAATAATTTATTGTAATTTCTTAATTTTTGCAATAAAATATTTCTAAGCATGGAAATAAAATTGTACTGTGCTAAAACCCAGTTTAAAGTTTTAAGACAATTTATATTTTTAGAAGCTTTCTGCACTTGAAGCTCAATTCATATGGAATGATTATACAATCAATTTCTCATAAATTGATCAACTCTGTTACCATTTAATAAAAAAAATTTTATCTCTATACAAATAATCTAGTCATCTTTAATCACAAAAGCATTTAATATATTTGCCACTTCGACAACGTTTTAGCAATTAATCATTAATCAACTAGGAGAATGGGAGAAGAGAGGGAAAGAGACCATCTCTGATTTGTTTCGCGAACGACAATCAGCTTCTCGGAGCGCGGATCTCGAGGCGATTTCCGTGCGGCGTTCATTAGCGATCTAACGAAGATCATAGCGCGATCGGGAAGTGTATTACACCTCGTTACACACGCACACACTCGTGTGCATCGGGTTAAGGCCGCGGTCCCTGCGATCGCGGAGCACGCGACGATCCAGGAAACGCCGGCAGGCGGGATAATGCGGACGGCACAAGGGGCCTTTAACAAGCTTGGACGAGAGGCACATACGCGAGCGCAATGCTGCACCCAACTAGGCTGACTTTCCGAGACCGCCCGCATTGACGACGGGAAGGGAAAGGAAGAGAGAAAGATAAAGAGAAAGGGAGGTAGGGAGGGATAATAAGAAACATACACCTAACACCGGTATAATGAGAAGTATGGCGCGACCGCTAATACACCGGCCCGAGCTGATACTTTTTGTCGCGGTTGCAAAGTCTCCCTTCGTTTTAGAGCATCGCTTTTCAACCATTTCTGAGCGACAGAACGCTCCTGATTGCTAAAAAATGCTGGCACGTAAACATACGTATGCGCATTTTGTTTGTTTTAAAAGTACGAAACATTGGCAGTGAACTAATTGTAAGAACGAAACATTTAAGATATTTTTTTATAGATAACTATATTCTTATATAGATATTTCTTAGAAATGATTTATGTTAAAAATAAACTGAGTAGGTATATATAATATTTTTATGGATGGAAATAACTGTCTGTCGTAATTACTATTAATGACCAATAACAGCATCAAGGATTAAATCGGTGTATGATATGAATATCCGAATTTAATTGCTTTCACGGTTTGAATCGATCATCGTGATTTCGCGGTAAATCGTACTGAGCGAAGCACGCGCTTTTATTGTTCACGTTATCGCAAAAAGTGAATGGGTAAGAGTTCATCGACCGCATCTGTGTGATTGCGGCGTTGTCACTTGACCTTGTCGATCGAGATATGGCCCTCGGAAGAGAGAATTAAAAAAAAAAAGATACGAGAAAACGTTTTCTCTCAGTATTTTCAGAAATGTTAATCGATACCACATTTGAGGATTTAACTGCTGATATTTTATAAATGACTCAAAAATGAGATTGAAACACAAATTGAGTTTGAGATATATAAATCAATTTAATATGTATTAAAAAATTGTTATATTTCACGGTAATATAGCGCGTAAAAAGAGTCCGGCAACGAATATCGATTATAAAATAATGCAAGCTCCACGTTCTAAAATAGTTGGCCTCTGCTTGGAGATCGTTAATTTTGTGCCGTTATTCGTAAGACGCACATTAGTGCACTAGTATCGATATAACAGACAATTATGTTAATTATTATCGGACTCTCGAACGTTTTGGACGATTTTAAAAACGATAGAGCTGTCAAGAACAGGCAAGAGATATCGAAGATGTGAATTAATTTTGATCGCCGCGTTGGCGATATACACGGAAAGCGGAAACGCTCGTAACTTGCGACGGTTCGCTGCGTTTAGCTTTATCTGCCGTGTTTATCCCGTACTTCGCCGTGGCTCGTGTGTGGCATATTAAGTTGCTTTCCTGAAACTGCGCATAAACAAGATAGAAGCGCGATCTCTGTATACCGCTTTTAGTGTATCTACGTGACCTAGCGTAACATAATGACCGCGCGATTCAGCAACGGAGGCTTAACAGATCAGTTTCCGCTGGTAATCATTTCTGATTCTCTTAAATTTCACAATAACTAGTTTTACAGAATCGTGGAAACAACAGAGATAAGTAATGAAAAATGTGTTTCGGTTAACTCCTAGTGAATTTCGTTTTTACCAGGATCTCAAATACCGATTTTGAGGATTCCAAACAATAATCTCTTTAGCAAACTTGTTACTTGCTAAAACATATACGATCTAGCTTCGTATAAATTAAAATACGCTCTGTATACATACCCTCCGCAGCGAAAGGCTTCGACACGTGTTAAAAATGCAGCGAAGGTGTTGGGAAGTCAGCAGGATGCAACGCTTACTTTGCGTAGGGTAAGAGAGGAATCATTAATACAATATTATTAATAATTAGCTAGTAATAGAGGAATGGTTGAGTCCGGCGCATACACACACATACCAATACCGTTACAATCCCACATATCGCATTAAGAGAATTGCGAGAGACAGCGAAGGGCGCGCATCTCCTTCAATGAGAATCGTCTCCCCACGGGTCCAAGATGACGGCGGCTCACCGACCTCGACGATGTCAAGGTCACTGAGACCGCCACCATCTTCTCCGAGGAGAGGGAGAATCGTCGTTAAAATTATTGTTACGCGATCGTCGGCCGATTAGTGATTAATACCGATACTGATATTAGATAACGCGCGAGGAAAAAAAAACGAATCGATCGCATAGCGTCACGATTGTTTCGAGCCGTTAGTCTGCGGCAAGATTTGCTAATTAAGTATGTTACACATTGATATTCGAGGCGATTGCAGAAGTTAGACACACAAGTTAGGCGTATTGCATAGCTCGTAGCGCTATGGCGCTGCTTGACGTCTCGGCTTTCGTCGATCGCGCGATTCACTCCTACTCGAGAGAAATCCGAGAAATCTTATTTCTTTATATTTATAAAAAAATGTTGACGTAAGGAATATAAATTAAACGTAACAAGCAGGATGGTACATTTCTGATCTGACAAGGAGTTACTCGGGAAGTTGATTTTTTTTTCTAGCTATATAATATTATCAGTTTCATTGCCGTGCGACAAATTTTACATATTCATCAGAGATTCAAGGATATATGGCGCGTTAAATGTCGTAATGGCGAGTCGAAATCCATAAAATTTAAGCGCGACGCATTGATTTCGTCGAAACATCATAAAAAGAGATCTACACGAGTGATAAATCGACCGGGAAGAATCCAAACGTGCGCGCGCGATCTTAATTAAATTCGTTGACAAGCTCCGAAATTTCTCGCGTCTCCGTGTCCCTGCGAGATTAAGCATGCGATGCCTGCCGTGTCAGCGTATCAGTCGGAATTTCGCACGACCGCGCGCATAATTTCCCGGGCAGGACGCTTCTCGGAAGCGGCCGTCGAGAGAAGAGATCGCTAGCGAGAGCCAGCAAGAGAACGAGAGAGGAGTCGCAGCGAATAATTTCCACAATCTGGGATCGCTCTCTAGGGCCGTAATTTTTTCTCTGAGATACAAGACATCGCGGCATCGCGAAGTAAAATCGCTTTTGCGCGATCTCTCTCTCGGGGCCCTCCTCTCTCCGTTCTTTCTTTCTCTCTCTCTCTACCTCCTTTCCTCGACCGGCTTTTCGTGCACTTTTATAGTGGCAACGCGCATTAAATTCTGGCCGTGTATGCGCGCTCGTATCGTGAATCGTACCGGAAGATCGTCCTTGCGGACACGTCCCGTCGCGTAACCTCCGCATTTTATCAGATTTTAATTTGGCGAACGGTACTTGGTCCTCGCGCGCGCGGTGTACTGTTAGACGAGGCTCGAAGGGCCAGTTTTATCGAAGGTCGCCGGTCAATCAAGTCTGATTCTAAGTTCTCAGTCAAAATCTGAATTTTAAATCTATTGTATTTACGTCCTTGCTTTTACGTCCTAGAATTTAATAAAAGATAATTTGTGTGAAACTGTACGTAATTTTGCGTCAATATTGCATGTAATTTAAAGCTCTTCTATCGACAAAAAGTTACAAGCTTATCTATTGGACCGATTAAAATGTCTATAAAGTTTAATTAATATTATATATATTTTAAAGAATGCTGCGCGGGAAAATATTATCATATTGTATGCTATTATATATAGTCGCTTTTTCTAAAACGTAGCCGACACATTTTGGGTCTAAAAGATCAAGCAGCGCCATTTCTTTCGATCTCTCTCGCTCCGCTACATATGCAGGATATGTCGCAGTTTGTGTGGTGTGTGATATTGCCTGGACTCACCGATCCTCTTCACGTGGACGTCTCGATTGAAGGAGACGCTCCTCTCGGCGGGCTCGGCGACGGAAGCCCTGGGTGCAACGGGGGGTAGTAAATGCGTGCCGGGAGGGTTGCAGCCTTCTCCCCCTCTTAGTAATTCCGAGCGCTGTATCGTGAGCATCTTGCCTCTCAAACTTTTCTCCCGATCATGCCACACGACACCGGCTAGGGGCACCGTTTCCCGTTTTGTTCGCTCAAACCCCGTCTCGTGTTTATATTTTTACTACCCCACCCCCCTAGAGCTTTCTCACCCCCGATCTTATCTTCCCTCTTTTTCCCTTTCCTGCTCTCACGAGCACACCCGTAGACCCGATCACCGATCTGTAAGCCAAGCAAAGCTGCGCTTTTAATATCTAAAAGTAATCTCGTCGACGGAGATTTAACGAGTTTAATCCCTTTCTCGCTCGTTGCTCCAGTCTGAAATCGTCTGTTTGTTCGATCGAAATTACGAGAGTTTGTTTGGAAGTTGACGGCTTCTCTTAATACGCGAGTAATAGAATTTTCTAAGAGTATCAGAATAAATTAATTAGACGTACGATATAATTGCGCGAGCTGATAGGGTGTATCAATTGTAACAAGCTTTTCCAGAGCTCACTCCGTTTTCCAAACAAACAATCGGCTGAATTGTTCCCTCAGTTGTCATGAGAGTGCAGTTTATGCTCGAGAATGCGTGCTTTCTGTACATGATATTTCTACGCACGCGTACGTGTTTGCGTGTGTGTGTGTATGCGTGAAAAACGTGAGAGAAAGAGAAGTGATAGCATCGTGCGTTCTCGGCGACGTGTCTATACTAGCGCATGCCAACTGTAGGTAGATGATGATAAACGCGCAACGAGTGATAATGGTTCTCTTTGTCGTCATGCAGGCAGATGGGATACTCGAGATACGTGCAACGATATAATGACAGTGACAGGGATGACGGTGACGGCGCATAATATCGGCAATGGATTCGCTGATGAGAACTTTGCTAATAGGAGCGATTGTGCGATAAGGCCGCCGTCGTGGCTTTTTCCTTACATCCGTCCGCATTAAGCGTTATCGTAATTATGCCCAGGATTCTGGATGTAACTCCGTAGCACGCTATCGATGCTACGATCTAAGCGCAACGACACCTAATTTAAATTTCATAGAGGCTGAAGCTTCAAAGCCGCACGTCGCCGGCTCGGTGCAACGAGAGATACGAAGTCGACTTGATTTTAATTAATTCCTGATACGGCGCGAATAAATTGTTCGTTCTCGCTTTTGTCATATTTTTGTCGCCTGTCACAAGTAAGTCTTTATTCTGTATACGAAAATATTGCTTCCTGTTCATAGATTGAAACCTCCACTTCCCTTTCACGAATTAATAGCCCATACGTAGCGTGATGTCAGTTTTCAAGTTATACAATCCAGCGAGACTCCTATTTTCGTCGCGTGAAATCTATTCTCTAAGGAATAATGTATTTGTATATTGCTTCATAATGCTGTGACGAAAGATAGAACACAGTGAATACAATGCAATAGAACCTATCAAATACACGCGACAGAAGTCTTTTTCTTGAAAGATAAAAAGCAGAGACACGTACAATCCCAGATGTGTTGAAACCAAGAGATCCTAATCGACGAGGCCCGTAACTGACCGAAGTAACAGTTATGCTCCAATGATCAGTCGCCCTGAGACGTTCTTCGTTTTCACGAATTTACGTAAATCAATCGTAAGGCAATCAATCGTCAGATCTTACGACGTATAGAAGCGAAATGGTTAGAGGTGGTCATCTCGATAAAAACAGTTCTAAAAATATCGCTGACGACGGTCACTCAAACGACACTCAGGCGGAAGCGTCGGGCTTGCTCATTATGATTATAAGCGTTTTATTTCACTAGATGTTTTTCGCGCTATCGTGTAAAAACAACGTTCTCCTTTTTTTCAAGAAGTCGGCCTTCGCCTTCGTCGCGATCCTGCTTTTACTGCGCGAAGTCGACGTTGCGTTGTGCAACCGATGCACATTATGCTCCAAAACTTATCGTTAATAATCAACGTGTAATTTATTATCGGTTTGAAAATTTGAACTTACTGCACTTTTTAAGAATCCTGTATGCGAAGCTTTCTATCCGAAATATGTAATTAAAAGAATTTCCTTGTTACATTTAAAGAAACCTCAAAGATTACAATTGAGAGAATACACTTTATGAGTTGATTTTGATAAAGATAATAAAGAACCGTTCTTTGCAGGATATTTTCAATTATTAAAGACATTAAACGTTCCATCGACCGCGACAGAAGCGACTTTTCGAGAGAACCGCTGTAAAAGAAATTAACATTCGTCGCGCGTTTTTGTCCACTCGCGGTCGGGCTACCTTGAAACAAATAAAGGTGACCCTGCACGTGCGCGTGCGCGTCCATCTCTCAAGGCCATCTGACTAGAGTGACACGTTGTCCCGGCGAGTTCTCGCGACACGTGACACGTGGGGGTGAGCCGTCACTCAGAGACTTTATTAGCCCTGAGAAAGCGCAAGGGAAGAGACGCAAGGTTCCAAATGAGACAATTCGCATGAACCCGATTCAGGGATTAAGATACCCTCGGTAGGCTCGGTAGCCATATTTGGCGAAGAGGACCGCAGCAGAGACCCCCGGGTTGTCCCCCACGGGGGCCTCCGCTATAAAAACCGACGTTAATATATAATTTTTTTTTCGAGATTCGAGAGTTTACGACGGGACCCTCTCGCGCATCGACTCCCACGCGCCTTCTAGTCGCCCTAATCGCGCGAAGAGACGTTCAATTCGATTCGGCGGAGGGGGAGGAGGCGAAAAAAAATTAACGATGAACGCAGATTTCGACCGAACCGCGTCTAATGTACGAGAAGGCCCTCTAATGCGTCCTTCGTTATTCGCCACGGCGCTGGATAACAGCAAAACGAAGGATAAGAATGCTGCTAAGTGCGGCGACACGACACGGCTATATTCTTGCGATTTTAATTCCGCCCTATGCATTCCACGGCGTATATTTTTTTTCTTTCTTACGAGGGGAATTAAGATAGTTGACGAAGAAAATTACGTCGAGTTATGCGAAAACAACATCGTGTCGCATTTTTCGTTAAAATACTTTTGAAATACGCTCAAGAGGGTATCTTATTTTTTGTCGCGCGAATACGATAATATTACGCATTTTACTTTATAAATTTTGTAGGACAATTGCAACGACATTAAAAAATATTTTCCATTTTTCAAATACGTCAAATCAAAATAAATCCAACAATTTAATTTTTTTTTAATATTTCAAATATTGGTAGCGAGAATGTTATGACTTCATCGGATGTACTGACACACACGCGACATGTAGGATCCCTTAATACGTGTTATTTACTGCTTCCTAATGTTGCATAACAGCGCAAACAGGAATAATAAAAACGTAACCTCGGTCGGAGCGTGCGACAACGCTCAGGTTCCGAATTTTGTGGTGATTTCATGTCGTGATGTCCTCGTCGTTAGTCATTAGCGACGCGACGGTGAGATCCGGACAAAAAAGCGCGATTAAATTCATTCTCTCGCGCGTGCTAGAATCAGAATATCCTCACGAAGTGACGAAACAAAAGTAAAAAAATCGCGTGCGGAGGAATATTAAAAGCCGCACGAAGGCAGGGTGAGGTCGTGTTCTTCTCGCATCGTTCCAAATGTTTCTTCTAACGGTGCCGCGCCCGCCTTTGAAATATTTCACATTCGTTACGGGATAACGGCGCGAAAATCAGAATCACGCCGGCAATAAAACCACATCAAGCCCAGTTATACGACACTATTTTCTAGCCCTATAACGCGCGCGGTTCGAATAGCGCGACGATAATAACACTCCCGTTTCGCGCGCAAAACGCTTAGCACCTTCTTCATAGACTTTTATTGACGTGTAGAAACCCGATAATAAAATCGGAGGAAATGTCCGTTCCTCCCCCCCCCCCGCAACCAGATGCGGAGGATCCGCTCGATCCTCTGAAGGTGCGAAGCCTCGTGTCCGCAATCGCAATCCGCTATTAGAAAGCTGCTGTTGAAATTATAAAGCACGAAAGAATCCAAATGGAGCGACAATTATAGGTGGTTTATATATACATGACTATAGAAAAACCTCACACAATTCCCACATAACAGTTTAATTTGAAACTTACACAAGCTTACATTTCTGTACTACATTTCACACACGAGGTTTTTGCCTGCGCAAGTCTTAGGAGACAATCTCTAAACTAATATACATAAAGATTCCATTTTACTACTTTTAATAATTCAGTAATTTTGAATAATTAAAGGCGATTCTATACTTCTTACGATTTCTCGCAAAAGTATTAATTTTCTAAAAAAATCTGTCATTCTATATTTGCAGCTTTTATCCGCCTGAATCAAAGAATAAGATTCTGATTAATTAATAATGTTTAATAACTCTTGTCTCTTGATAAAGTTTTCAAATCAATATAAATTGTATAATCTTGAATAATCAGAAAAAAGTATTTTTCACGTGAACTTGAACACTTAAAAATTAAGATAATTGTCTCTTTTTGGGGCCTTTCGTTCGGCTCCACTCGTGAATACACTCGTTCACGAAAACAACTTGATGAGACTCGTTTTTATCTCGTTACTTTTTCGCGAAGCGGTGCGTTTTACAGTTAATATCGCCAGACTGTCTAATAAATTTGCGCGGACATCGTACAGTATGACCGAAAAAAGATGCGGCGGTCTCGACTGGGCGCTCATTACGAGCGCCGCGGCATTTCCGCGTGCGAGCACTGCGAGAGCCCGGCGCTTATTTTTCTCAATCTGCTCTCGCAAACTCGAAACTCGTCTTTCGTTTCTAGCCGTCGCCCGTTAACGCCGCGCAGTCGGAGAATCGACGAGGCCGGGGATAGATTTTAATTTAGATCGCCGCGCGCGCACGAGGAGAGGAATCGCGCCGCGCTCCGTGTAAAAGCCGGGAGGGAAACCTCGCGCGCGTGTTCCCAGGGCACCGGCACTTATAAAATTCCCGCTTCGACGGCTGCCCTTCCCGACGCTCCATGGCACGTAGATCCCTATGAACTTTATCTCTAACGGCTCACAAGCACTCTCGTTCGGGACGAATCCCTGCGTTTACGCCCGACACAATTTGCCAATAGATCGTATCTCGGATGTGCTTTTAGCTGTTCAGGATTTCCCAGTTTGTTCGTCCCGACGTCGTTTCCTTCGCGATCTTTTGAAAATTCTGTCGCGATTTTTAAATTTCTTTACATTTTCACGTTTTCATTCGGATTGGAACGTGTGCGATGTTTCGTATATTAAAACACTATTTCATTTTTGATATAAAATATCGGAGACGATTTTCAGAACACGGTCCATATAAAATATTATATTTTACAATACAACGTTACCGCAATTATCACAGTAACAAACTTTCGTCATTTGTAATACTTTATTACAATACTAAAAAAATTCACGAATTTATGAATTCACAATCACACTTTATGTTCTGCTTATTTGGAAAGATATATAGATGGAGTTATCGTATAAATTAGTGTCATAACATGTCTGCAGGAAGATTAAGATTTCAACATATAAAGCCAAACATATAAACTTGTTTTGTCTGCGATAAAATAATATAATTACATTGTAGAAACAATTTTAGAACAGTTAGTAATTTTTTTTTAAAAAGCATTAACACTTCCTATATTTATATTAAATAATTCCGCAGTCTGACGTAAGAGTCTTTTTTAAGTTTTAAGTTACGTTTTTCGTGATAATCGATATAAGTAATCTTTTATGTTTGATTTTTAAAGGACGGTAACATGACAAATATTACCTGAAAGAACGAACCGTTATTATATCGCTCTAACCAACTATACGGAAATATGACTCAAAACTAATAGAACACGCCGAGACACGCGCAATGAGCGGTGACGCAGATGCCAGAAATGGAAATGGAAATCACACAAGAGAGTCGCAATCGTGACTCGCGAGGAGAAAAAAACAACCGGCGCGCGATCGCTTTATTTGCGTAACTGCTATTACGTTCTTCGCGCACCTTCTTCGTCGCTCGATTATGCGAGGCGGCCCATCGCTTATCCGCGGCCTGGCGGAGAAATCTGGACGCCACGCGAAGGATCACGTTACGTGCGGGTGCATTATGGTGAATGGATCCAAGCAACGGCGATTCCCATCGAAGGCGTCCGTCCCGTCTCTCTTTCTCGCTCGCGCGCGAGTAACACTGACATACTTCGTATACGTCAAGGCCGAAAGTTCTCCCCCGGTGCACGGTGCTTATCGTTGCACCGTCTCGCGTATTCGTCTTCTTTATATCCGCAGTACGTCTCAATCGCGACTACACGCGACGCACGCCCGCCCGCCGTACGCTGAAACGCCGTGCGATAAAACGATATCGGGAGACTCGGCGAGAGGATTTTGCACCTCGGGCTGATGGGCGTGATCTTCATCTCGCGAGTGCGGACAGGCGAAAGGGCGAAAGAAAAACAGCGAAAAAGGAGCAATTGAGTTCTGCGCGCCGAGCTCACTTACAATTGGAGTGAACGGTTCTTATGATAGAAGACGTTCTAATATATATCGTTTTAAAAAAATAAAATTAAAATAAGCTTTTGAATAAGATTTTTAATTAAGCATGTACTAGAAAAAAGAGAGGAAAGTGTTCCGAAACATATGTCTGATCATTGAGCTATTTGAACTACTTGTCTGAGCTTCTGAAATGCGAGAGATAATCTATTTGATTATGTTTTTTTTAAATATATAATAATATTTTAATATAATTATTTACACTATGAGATTTTCATTTATAAAATTAAGACTAATAATAATTTTTTGTTATAAGTTCTGATAAATTTTTTAAAAAATTAATAAGCATGACTTATATTTCTTTAATACTATAAACTTTTATCTAATATAATATATAAGGAAAAAAGAAATACATTTTTTTCATGATTGGAGTACTTCGATGAAAAATTTGGTTTTGTTAGATTTAAAGAAGATAAAATTGACCAATTCGAATTTAATTAATAAACAAATATGTTTATATTTATAAAATTAAATTGACAATCCTGTAACTTCTCCATACTTACAATTAGACTCATCCAACTACTGCTAAGCTGCTTGTCATCAACAAATAACACGGGAGAACTTTTCTATATCGTACTTATTAAAAAATTTATTCGACACGCATGACAAATCCGGCGATTCAAAGGCGCGTTAATTTGATTGGTCGTGTAATTCGCGGTCGTAAGTCTCGCGGCGTTTTAATTCAGGAGACTCGCCTAATCTCGACAGAGATCCCCGAGGACAGGTTTGACTGTCACACACGTGCTGGACATTTCCATAAATGTTTATTCCCGCTGTAATCGGCACGCTCGAACGTCGGCGCGTTGTTAATACGGCCGCATCAATGAATAATACGCGATACGCGTATATACCTCCTCCGTATCCTGCTCGTCCCGCGAGGGCCCCCCTCGCGTCATATCGCGATCGCTCCCCATAGCGAGCGGGCGAGGAGCTCGGCCGCATGATCGGCCGACTCGATCTCGGTACGGGCAGATTAAACGCCTAGATTCGCGAGCGCGCGAGCCGCGCGAGTGAGGCTTAAAGCTGCCTAGCCGCACACGCGGTGATTAAAGTGTCCGTTAACGCGAGTTAATTGATCTTTCAGTTAATGGGATATTACCCTTCCGCTGGATTTCTAGTTTGCCCAGCGCCCGGCCGGCCGACCGACCGACCGGCAGATCCAATCTGCGCGCGAAATAACTCGCGCTCTCGCTCTCGCGCGCGGCGCGGAACTCTCTATAATCTATTCGGCCCCGCGAACGCACGGCGCGGCGCAAACCCTACCTATCTACCCGACCTACCGAAGACGCTCGTATCGTTTCCCTTTCGATCAACGTCCGTGGCGACCCGCGGTATAATCGAGCCGAGTGTATCTGCCGGTTCGATCCGCAGAATCGAACTTGCGGCACTAACATCCTTGTCATCGTCATAATCGTCATCGTCAATACGTATATCGATATCACCCCTATCGACATTAGATTTACCTTTACTAGTACAGTAGCATTCCGATCGCTTAGATATCCGGTATATTCTCTAAGGATACGCCCCTTCAGCTACGATCGGTTCCCCGAACGGAACCAGAAGAGCGAGAAGAACAAGGACCCTGTTTCTCTCCCTTGAAGAAACTTCGTACTTTATATATTCGAACTGAACACTCTCACGTTCGGCAACTGTCACTATCACCGGACCGCGAAATCCGTGAAGTCGACCTGACTTAAAACACCACCGATTACAATTGATTAGCGAAGCGAATTTTGTCCTGTCCTTTCCTTTCCTGGCACCAATTCTCGACACTCGTCGTTATCCGACACGCAAGAGGTAACACCCAAGGCCGAGCACTCGACACCCGGCTAAACCGACAACCCGATCTTCTAAACTGTCTCGCACTGACGGATATGTATATATCCGGGATATCACTTGATATATATTACGCGATCCTTCGACAACCCGAACTCGCTCGTATCGACACCCTGTCTGTCGCCGATAGCACTGATGACATTCGTACCTCGCGCGATTCAGCTGCAGGGACGACCCGGATGACCAGAGGGGGGGTCTGGACCAGGGGGTACAGACGCGCAGACCGCCACCACACCACGCACACGCCGCTCGTTCTCCGTTCGTTCTCCGCCGAGCGCCGAAGAACTAATAAAAGCTGGGACCCAGGTTGAAACTGCGTAGGCCGCTTACTACTCCTTCCACCGCGGCACTCCGTCCTATCCCACCAGTGTACCGGGCCCGAGCACCGACAGAGACAGGCAGGAGAGTAGGCACGGATGGACGGATGAACGAACGGACGGACGTACAGAGCGACTTCAAGGTATACACATGCCGAGAAGCGCGACGAGTCTCTAGGTAAATAGTGTTGGTTATCGAATAAATCCTTAGAGTCAATGCATCAATAAATGACTAGGTAGCGATTCGGATCATTCAATTTTTGCCGATATTATCTTGTTTTATGCTAACATATGTTAGTCTAGATTTTAACGATTGAGTGATCTTGACATTAAAGAGTTGAGATGTTGGCGATCTAGCTAGTATTACTAAACTATATTACGAAAAGCATTACAATATTTTTGTTATTGAGTTATTTTTTTTTTAATTAAAAGTCTTAAAATTCTTTTAAATTGTATTCCATCGAGACTTGTTGTTAGAATAGATAAAAACTAAATGACAAACGCATTTTTAAATGTTAAATTTTTTATGTGAGATATATACCATTCAAGTAGTAATAAATAAAATATATTATGAAATCATTAATGATCATCAATCAAATGATTACCGGTAAATGTTTCTATAAGTGCATTCATTAAAAGCTAGCATGTCGTTATCTTCAATAAAAATTAAAAATAAAAATACAAGAAAATATATACAAGTATTGATGCCTATTATGTATGAACTTTTCAAGAAACCAGATATAAATGCTGTTTCGAAAGATATCGTTGCCTACCATAGAATTTTTAATATTGTACATGTCTCGTTAATAATTTTGTCAATATCGGATTGATATTTCAGCATATTCAAATAATTTGTGTGCTATTCGTACTGGCACGTGTCTAGATAGATATTTATTTGAAAAAGAGAAATTTTTAATTTCGAAATAAATTCGTATATTGATATTCACATAATTAAATTCTGCCAGATACCGTTGCACGATGAAAAAAGTTTGACATTTTCACATTGCTGGTGCCCAATTAATATCTTTGGCCCAAAAATTGATATCAATTGGTATTGACTGATGATGAAAAATACATGGTGTCAGGTGTCCGACACATCGCACAAGTGTATCAGTGCCATCACTATATCAGGTTCCAGTTGGCGCTGGTCACTCGAGCTGCCCGATGTTGTTGCTTCAGCAAGAGTTCTCTCTTTTTCTCTGCTTATCTATTGTAATCTCTATTGTAACACCCCGATGCCGCACTCTAAACAGTTCGATGACTCGATTATTTCATCGGTCCCGCCTGATTAATACCTCGGCCAAAATTGATGTCGATTGATATTGATGATGATAGATACACGATGTCTCAAGTATTCGATACCTCGCGCAAGCATATCGGTGCCCATCACCAGCGGCCGGATCCAATCCGGCGCTGGCCACTCATTGTTGCTTCTGCAAGTTCTCCGTCTCCTTCTGTCTCGCACTTTCTCTCTTTTTCCTCTCGACCACTCTTCCCATCCACCTATCTCTCCCTACCTGAGCGATCGCGCGCTGCTGCCGCCGCTGGTGAACGTCACTCGGTCAAGGTTTCCCACCAAAAACCTGCAGCAGCGGCGCGGTACCACGCTCGGTCTTGTCACGGCCGACTTGGTCCACGGACAATGCTATACTTGGTGTGAACCGACGGTCGCCAGGCGAGGGTGAGGCTCTCCGTGTCGTCCTCGATAGCGTTTTAGCGATGCTAAGTGAATAGAGTGATGAATATGGGCCTCGGCCTTCGGCCTGCACTCGTCGCACATATTTCGCGCTAAATGCAGTTTTTTAGTTATTGACTCTGTCTGTGCAATCTTTTCACACTCGTCTACTGTTTGGCAAACAGCGAAGATACATGATTGTAGTAAAATATTATCTCAAAGCTATCCGGCGGATATATTTTTACAGAGTCAAGAGTTTATTTAAGATTTTAGATTTCTTTGTATAATCAGTTGAGATAAACGCGTGAGGCGATTAATTATCTATTCATAAGATTATTTAGTAATAATCATAATAAAATATCTTTACAATTTTTTAGTGTGTTTTAAACATCTTTTGCGTTAGAATCACAAATTAGCTCTTAGAAAGAGATTAGTTTGTAGCCAGAGATGTACAGAATAATCAAAATCGCTTTTTTAATTATATATAATATAATACGCAAGCTGAAAAAATATCTTGTCGATATTATTTGTTCGGTGAAGTCTCTACAGGTTATTACAAATAGTTAGGGGGCAAATGTTAATGGTCTCGGCGAAGCGTTGATTTGCGATCACTCGTCGACGGTCGGCGTCACGGACAGTAGCGTATCCCGATAATAACAGGATATTTTACGATCGATTTGGCGGATAAGCGTGTTTGCGTTAGAGATCTGGTCTCCGGACTTTATGCAGGGCCCCGTGCGGCGTATCGACGCGCGGCGTTGAGATGATACGCGGGGCATTTCAGCAGAATATGACTATAAATAAAGAAAATAATGAGGATAGGCTACTGGGCCGGCCGGGCTGGCCGGGAGTAACAGGCACGCAGGAGGCGAGTTACCGGGAGAAAATTGTGCGCCACTAAATATAAGTATCGAGGAGAGGAGGTATATGTATAGCCGCGTAGAGAGAGTAGAACGGACAGAGTACAATTACACGTGATTGAGGATCGGTCTTGTTTCTATTTTGTCTTGATTTCTGTGGGTAGTTAGCCCTGATCCCGGCGTGGCCGGCCCAATCACAATGTCGACTCTTTCTCTCTTCACCGGAGCGGAGCGGAGTGGAGCGGAGGCCCTATTATGATTGGCGTAATCATCGCATGGGGCGAATCAGCGGCACTCACTCGGCTACATAAATAATTGAGCCTTAAAGTCGGCCTACGTGCCGTGGATCTAGCTGATGAGGGGTGGACGGACCGGGGCGGACGGATGAGAGAAGAGACGGCTGCTCCACATCGGACATGCCGCCGTGCGCGCCATGCCGCCACTAAGAGGAGAGTTATTGCGTAGCATGATGATGGGGCAGCAAGGCGGATCGTTAAGATACGCACCCTCGATGGAGTCGCTGCCTGTCCCGCGGAAAAATACGTTTATGCAAAACGCCGATCTAATAAATGTCCCCGGGTTACTACTCAATCAACGCTGCCGGGCTTATCGTGTTACATGAATTACAATATATTGATTGATTCCGCGACACTCATCCCTACTTGATTTTGCATATTGCAAAAAGCATAATGCGCCGCAACACGTAATGTATCAATATAACGAGGCTTATAAAATTCGAACATTTCATAATTTCGCTATCATTCACGTACATAAGCTACTTAATTCTAAATATAAATCTTAATTGCAATATTCTATTAACGAATTTTGAACTATTAAATGCAGCATTGAACTTAACTTTAAACTAATAATTTTTCGGAGTTTCTTATTATTACACGCTTACTAAGGACACTCACAATTTTATTTTGAAGAATTAATTGCGATGTTTCGGAAACTTAGATCGCGCTCCGGCATATCGTGCGTTCGCTAATCGCAATGTGGTGAACGAAATTCGGCGACATAGGTGCCGCGAGATCAAAAGGTTTCTAAACCGCGCGATATGGCATGATTGCGTCTGATCGGTGATACCTGGCGCGCAGTGACGAAGTGCGAAGGAACGTCCGTGTGCGTGATTTACGACAGCGCAAAGGGTCGGTGATTCTGGCTCGGAGAGAACTCGCGGGTCAGGAGATTTCCCTTCCGTGATGGACCGCGAGCTTCGTTCTCACACGTGATTGGCGTGAGTAAATGGGTGACGACTAGACTGGGTGGAAGCTCCGAGATTTTCGAGATGATGATGATGATGATGATGATGATAATGATGATGATGACGACAACGGCGATAATAATGACGGTAACTTGGAATGAGAGAGCACCTAAGGTTTCAACATATGCCAGCTTCCTTCGTTTCTCTTTCTCTTTCTCTCTCTCTCTCTTTGTCTTGAGCTCGGTTTGGAACATTGGAACTCGTATCGGCCTTGAACTTGCCGCCACGCTAATGAAGAGCGCCAACGAAGGTCTTTGGCTCACGGTGGACAGTCGCGGCGTCTAACTAGCCGCGCTGCTATCTGATGCTGGCGAACCACGGCGAAAGGGGCGACGGGCACCGATGAAGAAATTATTTTCACTTTCTCCGTCACTATACGCCGCCGAGAGCGTAAGTCGGTGCACGTGTACGCTCTCGAAGCTCGACCTCCTCGCCGGAGTTAATTACGACGTTAAATCGCTCCGCCGTGAAGCGCTGAATCCGTGACGTAACGAATGGCGCAACGGAAGAAATCGAATACCGAAGACGTCGACGGCTTTTGCTTTCACGGACACGACAATGTCGGTTGCTCTAAATAAATCTTCTCAGACATACCTCTTTTTGTTAACGCACCGTTAATTTTTGCTACAAAAAATTCATATATCTAATATTCGTATTAAATAATTGAAATATGATGGGTATAAATTGATAATGAGACAATGACAGTTTGCAGCCTATTTTGCCTTCATATTAACCAGGAAGAGCGCGAAAATTATCGTATCGCAATTTCTCCCGCGATTTCATGATTTATTTAACAGACTCTGTGTAATTACGCGAGCCGTCACGCTTGACATTCCGCGAGTGGAAGAAGAAGAGGAAAAACAAATGGTCGAACTTCGGTGGAAGTAAGTGGCAAGCGGACGTATGTTACATGCGCGAGCGGCGACGAGTGTCATTACCTGCACACTTTCTCCGATGGAGTCACGTGCGGATAGCGGATAGCGAGAAGCACATCGTAACATTTACCATATGAGAAAGAGAGAGAAGGTGGACAGAACAGGAAATGATTACATGGTCTAGGACCGAATGTAAATAAAATAAACGTAAACAATAAAAGAAAAAAAATCAAGACAATAACTGCACCGGTATAGATCATCTCTAAATATAATCGATTTTTAAATAATAAGTTACACTTCTAGATAATAAATTTAATAAAAGGATGAAAAATATAAAACTTAGAATATAAAAAGTAACAGAAAGTAAAGAAAGGCGGAGGGGGCGCCAGAGAATTCCTCACATCGGGTGAAGGTGCAAGGACGAGTGTTATATCGTCGACACAATGACCGTTGTAGATCAGACGAAGGACGCGCGTAAAGACGGAATCTTCTGTAGTAAAGCCACGACGCACTCTCAATAACGACAATTTACGCGGAACATTATCGTTCGTTCGATGGCGGACATGTTTCCCCGCGGTCGGGCGAAGCGCCGCGCGAAGTCTCGTCATGTCAGGAGTTAAACGCACTCGAGAACGTCGGGAAATTTGTATGACTCGCGCTAAACGCAAATCATCTTGCAAATGTCGATTTCCCGCGGCGATTTTCTCACATTCTAGCGTCTCTCAAATACCGCGCCGCGCCGTGGATTGCGTGGTAATTGTATTTGCATCGAATCTCTCGCATTTCGTGAAGCATTGTCCCACACAAAGCTGCCATTTATCGATGGGATCTTAGAACGCGGTATCACCGCTCGGATCTTAATCTTTGTATCCGAACGACATGGAGATAAATTATGATATCAAGAACAAGGTGTATTTAGTTTCCAGTGGCATTAATGGCATTATTTCGCGATTTTTAAGGAAGACTTTTCAATGCGGTCCGATTCGAATGTGCTCTATGCGTGATTCGAGGACGTTTGTATTTTTATAGCCAAGAACAATGTAACAAGAACAAAACCAGACCTTGTACTCGAATCTTTGATCTTTACATCTTGGGTGGCACGTAAAATAAATCGCAGTATCAAGAACAGAGTGCATTGTTCACACGGGATTGCGTCATCTCCCGATTTTTAAATACGACCTTTTCGTGTCGTCATCGTTTCGCGGGGCCTTTACGTGACTCGAGAGCGTTTACGTGACAAAGAAAAATTAAGATGATCGGCGAAACATGACTTTGCGCATCAGCGGAATCTTTTCAAGTCGCGCGCGCCACATAAATATAGCGATCCCGAGCGGGGTGCTGCGGAAATTTACGAGTGGAGGATACGAATTTACGAGATTCTACGCCGAGAGCCAAATTTGAACAGATCCGTGTCCCCCGATCCTTTTGGACGATCCGGCTCTATCGCGTGCCAGGCCACAAGAGAGGGTTTCGCGCAGTATTTCAGAGACGGCAGGAAGCGCATCGCCCACGCCGCGAGAAATTATCGGCTGTACCTAAAATCGGGCGATAGCTATTTGTTCCGCGAAGAGGAGCGATCCCGCGGCTTTGGGAGCCGCTCAATAAATTACTTCTCTCCTTCTCTCTCTCCCCCCCGTCCCTTCTCGACCTTTCCCCGCACGTTCGGAACTCGTCTGAAAAATCCATTAAGCCTATGGCCGAGGCGAAACGGCCGTGTATCGTATCTGCTTACGTTTCCGTCATCAATCACGCATTCTCGTCGCAACCGGTGTCCGTGAATTACGTTTTGCCATTTATCGCGGATAACTCTCGACCCGGTTCCCCGGTTTTAGCCCCGTTTTATATATCAATCCATGATACTCGCAGACCCAGCGGAGCCCAGTCGTCGCTGTTTTATCTTATTTTTCTCCCCTCGTTCTTTATATGGATTGTTTTAAAACACTCTTCTGAAATAGAGCGTTCTCTATTAAAAAGTCATTAATAAATACACAACAAAAATTATACGATCTTATAATTTGACATCATACCTGTAGTAAATGATTATTTGTAATACATGTCGAGATACGACTTTAGTTCAAATAATTATTTGTATTAATGACCTATATATTTATATTATTTAAGTCATTTATATAGATATATATGTGTATCTCAAAATAATTTGCTGTGGATTTATCGTGGATTTATGAAAGAATTAAAGTGTGTTTAGTCGTAATTCCGATGGCCAATTAATAATGTCAATAGGGGAGTTGTCGAAGGAATAAACTGACTGGTCTAAAAGGCTTGTCGGCGAAAGAAAAGAAGGGTCAAATAGGGTCTCATAATTGAAAGACAGTCCTCGATCGGCTGATTAATATTTTGATCGACAGGCCGAATTGGCGACGCCGAATATTCTCCTCCGCGGTTAAACCGATTCCTCTTTCTCTCGTTTTCTCTCTGCCGCTCGTCGGATTGTCAGGCAAATTAATTCTCGCGCCGCGGCGGAATCGATCGGATAACGATTTCGTAGTCGGCGCGCAATTTACGTTTAATCGCCGTGGAAAAGATTCATCGATCACGCGGTCGCGGGACTACGTAAATCAAACACTGGATACACCATTGACTCGCCGGTGAAATATGGAAATCGTGAGTTCGTGCAATCACCGTTATACCCCGATACCACGCGAGAGCGCTCTCTCTCTCTCTCTCTCTCTCTCTCTCTCTCTCTCTCTCTCTCTCTCTCGACGCTTATAGATTCGAGTGTGCCCCGCGGCAAGGTAAGAGGAACATCGGTACCGGCGGTACCGATCGGACTTGGAAGATACGTGTCTTTTTTCCCCGCCGATCTCACCCCCGTTGTGCCCGCGCCGCCGCGCCGCGCCGTATCCGCGAAACGGTCCTCTTCGCCGACATTACCGTTCGATTCTCTGACGCGGCTCGCCGCCGTAGCAAGTCGGAGCCGAGACAAAAATCCGGACCTCCAACCACGATTCATCGTTCCACGTCCCGTTCGCTCTGCGAACTCGTTCCGCGATCGCCAAATGTCGATTTACACCGTTATTGCACTCGCGCGGGAACGGAAATCGGAGTTCTGTGAAATACCAATCCTGATCATAACTCTGTCATAATGTTATAGGAGTAAACGATTCAATATCTGCAGAATTTAACCTTTAATGTTAAACGAAGGAACAATGTTATTAATTAATCATATAAAAAACTAATACATGTGATGCATCGTAAAAAAATAAGTTATCTTTTTTGCCTTCTATATTTTTGCAACATATTAATTTGCAAATCTCTTCAGATGTCTACCGTAATTGCTCTTCTCTTTATCTCGTTCATATACGTAAATGATAACACGTAATAATACACGAACTATCGCGTGTGTTTTCCGCAGTATTTAAAAATCAATATTTCTCGACTGAATATACAGAGCGCAAATTATAAATCGAAGGTATTAAGTCTCTCGGGTATCAGCGCAAAAAATGCGCTCGGAATTATGTGCCAAATGATTGTAGCTCGCGGTGTGTTTTGCTGACTTCACTATACTAGACTATGTATATCAGAAGGTCAAGGATTTCGCCTCAGCGTTACATGCGGCTTTTGGACGCATGCATATCCAAGCGAAAGGATCGAGAGTCCTATTTCGAGAGTTTCAAGAGTTGATGACGTTGTCTAAATATTATTATCAGGTCAGTTTTGCAATTCATCATTACAGTTCAAGATAGAGTTCAAGATAGAGTTTCTTGAAAGAAATGAAAAGTAGGGAAGATAATATTTTGTGTACATCATAACGCATCACAGTCAAAGAAAATTGATAAACATCGATTAATTGGCGCCGAAGAGATCGGGGCTTTCAAAAACTTTCTAGCCTTTATCGCAACCGCAATGTGTATATATGAAAAATTTACAGAAGCCCACGGGGTATACTCCAGTACCCCTAATCCTGCACAAGGAACATTAACCGCGAGCAACCGGTGGACCGGTATTTCTTTATCGGTTCACTTTCTACCGAGGATTTAATAACGGAGTCACAGCCGGACGCGCCGTCGAGCGTGACGCTCATTATGCGCCGCGAAATTATTCTTATGGAAATTAAACTCACCGACATGAATTTACATCGCCGGAGGAAGGGCGACATTGTGGTCATGTGTGTGTGTATCCGTCCGTGTGTGCTTGGTGCATTGAGATCGCGCGACGCTTTTTTCTACGTCCTCGAGGAGTTTACGAGCCGATGCCGAGTAATGCGGCCGATCGAAATCTCTTCTCCCGTCGATAAACATACGGGGTGTCCCTGACCAATCGCCGATTTCCTTTTAACGACGGATGCTGCGTCAGTGATTGAGAAAAACGTCTTTGATGCCTCGCGGTCCATTGGTCTTTAAATAAAAGACGATTGAAGTAGGTCATTGACGACATTGATCTACTAATTGCGTGATTACTGTATGTCATTTTTTAATTATAATAAATTGTGTAAGGTTTCTATAAATGCTACTGTTTCATCCTTTAACGTGACGGAAATGATTAATTAAAATCTATTAATTTTTATTAATCGAGGATTCCGTAGTTTCAAAATTTATAATTCACGTTTAATTAAATGTAAGAATTGTTTATAAAATTTACAATATTTTACCTGCAATGTTTCTATTTTTAATTTAGAAGCTATTTATTAGTACTTGAAGATAAAAATTAATTACGTTTTAGTTTTCTACAAGCTGCATTGGACCCTTAAAAAAATTAACGAAAAATGAATAGGACTTATCGGAATCATGATATGTACCTCGGAGATCAGCGATATATATGTAAAAAATAGCATATTTAATGCGTGATCAGTTTTAACATTTTATCATGTTGTGTTCGTTTTCCAACAATTATTTTCCTTCTTAAAAATTCTTATGGTATTCTAATGGTATTTAAAAAAACGCATTCAGGGTGAATGTGTACATCGAGTATCCGCGACGCTGGCATCTAGATTAACGTCGGAGCGAGATCCACCTTGTTTCAAGAATGCGTGTAACCGCGAGAAACGGCCTAGAAGATGTTTGTCGCAAAGACTCTCAGTTGCACGGGTTTCTGTAACGACGCCTCTGCCTGCGGCATTCCGAAACATCTTTAATTGCTACGCCAACGCGGCGAAAACGCGCAGGTGTGCCGTATTAACCAACCCTGTGTCGACGAGACGCGCTGATGAGAAACGCGAGTCACTTCGTTCTATTTTCAATCTAATGTGAAAGTATACGTAAAGGTACAAGGTGGAAGCTGGCCTGCGTCCCCTTCGTTTCTCGTCGCAAATCGCGTCCAGGTGTGTGACTACGGTAACGGCATGTCGCGGAGAATACGGAATGCGGGGGAGAGGGTTAAAGTCGAGGAAGGCAGGCATGCGAAGTGGTACAGACATGTAACCGCCGTGGGGGCTCCCCCTTTTTTGCACTGGCAAACGGAGTTACTCTTCTCTCGCTCTCTGCCACAAGAAAATAACATCATTACATCCGTAAGCCGCCGCGCATCGGCCGGAATACGTGGTTTCAGCGAGTATTTGTGGGCGCATCGTGCGAGAAACGCTCGCTGGTTTTCTTCATAAGTTGGTTAAACGATCCGACATCATTGCCGCGTGGATGCACTGCTAACATACTGAACGAGTAATGTCTATGACAGATCCGGCATAAATTTATCGGCGAAACAACGACAATCTGCGAACCTTGTGTTAGTTTTTCGTTA
Organism: Temnothorax longispinosus; assembly: GCF_030848805.1. Lineage (NCBI taxonomy): Eukaryota > Metazoa > Arthropoda > Insecta > Hymenoptera > Formicidae > Temnothorax > Temnothorax longispinosus. The sequence continues at coordinate 2,769,339 of NC_092366.1, forward strand.
ACGTTTTTTAACCCTGAATGCGGGTTACATTTTTTAAAGTAAAGTAAAATATATTTGTGATGTCTGAATGCAATTACGATTAAAGGTAAAAATTAAAAGGATATAATTACATTTCTTGAAAAAATATACACTGTTTCATTATCGGTATAGTGTATCCCGTTTAGTACATAACTGCGATAAGTTTAACTAAAATTATGACTTGGGTTGAAGTGAGAAAACTATTTTTTGTGTATGTGTCATATGTAAGATCCTCTTATTCATGTCAAGATTAATTACGAAAGAACATGTTATTCGTGATAATGATGATTTCACGGTTTCAAGATTTCCATCCGAAGTTTCAATCAATGATACCTTCGAGCCTCCACTTCCGGGCGTTTCTACAACTAGTTTCAGCGGCTATCGGCGCTTCGTATCGCGTGCGTCTCTTCGCGTCTCTTCAGTCGCATGTCATCCTGCCATCCTGGTATCAATTTCAGGACGCTCGGGGCGAGCGTGACGAAGGGAACAAAGTGAACGTTCGCGTAATGGCCGAGGTGCTTTTATCAACGACGCTAAACCGGAAGAGAGAAACGTCCGCGCCCATCGGAGAACTCGCTCTGTTCGCTACTCGAGAAGGGCACCCAAGACGGAGCCCGTTCGCAAAGCGACAAGGAGAGCGCGCCGCGCGCCGGCGCGACCGTAGATCAGAGGCTAATTAAATTTTGGCGTGACCGAAGGAGTTGCGCTCTGCCAGCGGCCGATTCTCGAATCGTTTTCACGCCGGCTTTGACATGGTGCCCTATCATGCCCTTTTTCCATTGCACCCGCGATTGCACGATGAAGCGAACCGCGCTTTATTGCTTTTCGAGCAATTTCTTCTGTGAATAGATAGTGATCCCAGATACGTGATTTGACAGCATATTGATATATTATAAAATAAAAGTGGTTGGGAATCTCTAATTTCAGTCTAAACCGTTAATATTTTTGTTTAAAGATTTTGTATGGTTTCTATTAATTTTAATATTGTTTATTCATCATCTAACTTATTCATTGTCACTTTATTCTACTTGTATTATAATAAATTCGTAATTCTTATATGTCGATATAATCTCATGTGATAATATCTTATAATCCATTAAATATATTTATAACAAGTCTTGTGATTTTCTTTAAAATTAAGTTTGAGCTGTTCAAATAAAAGATAGAATGCGTCAGTGCAAGGAAAAGAAAAATGAAATATTTAAATTCTCGGAAGCACAAGTTACTTTGTAAATCATCGACTCGCGCTCTTATACCATTTATCTTACTTACGACGCGATGAGTACGCCGGTTTAGATTGCCTGGAACTATTCAATTACATCTATTTTATTGCGCGCGATCGCGCCGTTAGAGCGATTTTCTCAATTGTCGACAAATTAGAATGTCCATATGATCTGAGAATGTCCGTGTTATCATCGTACGATCGACGTAAGTTCTACCATACGCTTCCGGTATTTAAATCGCCTCTCTTAAGTCCCGGAATATCAATTTCATCGCACGGAAGGCGAGCCTCGATAAAAGAAACAAAGTGGATAAGCACTCGTGACGCTGCCGCGGGCGTTATTCGAGGAGGGACCTCGACTTCAACATACGAAGAAAGGAGGACGCGGAAACCCAAAGGGAGAAAAGGAGAAGGAAATGTTATTGCCGCCGTTGGAACCGAGACGCGCGCATCCCGGTGTTCTCTATGCAGGATGCGCACCTGAGTCGCGGTAGGTAATAAAATCACGCGAGGAGTTCGCGGTAGTTACATATCTAAAGGTAATTAAATGTCGACAATACATATGGACTACATGGACTTCCCGATTATTTTTAAATCACGTTTATCTTTCTTCCCTGGGCTCGGCGAAGAATTAATAACGCGAGAGCTGAGCGCACGGATGTAGCGTTAGACGCAGATATCACTACTTTTACGATTCGGACATGCTTTAACTTGTCTTTTCAGAAACATAACATCTATTTTTGAAGCATTTTTGCAAGTATTTTATATTATTGACATAGATCTAGTCCTTTCAGAGAATAATCTGCAATTATGAGACCAGTTGTAAAAATGAGTTTATGCATTTTCGTTTATCTATATCATTGTGTTCTGCATTTTTACTTATAAGCTTCTGTGAAAAGAAATATACGGGAATAGATATTCTCTACCACATAATTTTTATATTTCTTAAAATATTTTGAACCCGTTTGTTTCTTCCTTCTTTTCTCAACGATAGATATTCTATACTTTAATCGTGTGAAGTAGCTTGTATTAAGAGCCACGTTTATAACTATTTACCGCATTCGATCATAAATACAGGTTTACCTTTGAAAATAAGAGAGAGATATATACACACATATCATATACTCGTGTATCATTTCTGCTATAATCAGCTATAACATTTTCCAGATACGTTTCTATTAAATCATCTATCCTTTCTCTAATATAGTTTATTTTGCTCATATTATATATCTAATACAGTCGCTGTGTAAATCAAAGTCTCCGAGTGCTATAATAGATATTATATTCCCACGAAGGCGCGAAGAGACAGGCTCGTCGCTGCCGCGCGGTAAGTGGACATGGAATTTCGCAATTTCAATTACATCGCGTTAAACGACGATAAAACTGCACACAGTGGAGACGCGAAATTGAATGCGTGCGGGAGAGAAGACTCCCGGGAGGGAGAACAACCGAAGGCTATCGGGACGATTAGCGCTCGCTATACGAGCGGCAGTAAAGGACGAAGGGGAAGCCGACCAGACGTTCGGCACAAATCAGAAGCCAATTAAATTCCGGCGTGACCTGCGCGCGTAGAGTGGAGCTCTCTCGTACACGGAATAGCGATTCGTTTTCACGCCAATTTCGACACGCTTCCTTCGCGCCGATCTGCACCCGATCTCGTAAGCCCTTTCCACCCCGGCCTCCCTCTCGCCATCCAGTCACCCTCCCGTTTGGCTTCTTCTCGGGTGCCACGATGGGCGCGGTTAGTGCGAAACAGTAATAGTAAGGCTGCCGCGTCCGAGAGCGCGGACCTCTCTCCACTGGACCCTGGGCCTTACCTACGTCACGTACGAGACAACGGGAGAGAGCCTTGCCACTGTGGTACAATGAAGCACTGGAAGGCGTTATAAAGGGCTCTGTGTAGTTATTAGAGGTTATGACGGCGGTAATATCTCACTCAGCGGGCTCCACTGTAATGTTACGGCCAGGGGCCCATCCCCTATTTCCTCACGTCGAACCCTCTTCCTTTCTCTCTCCCCTCGACCCGCTATACATTCAGCGCTCTTCTTTCCCTTCTCTTCTTCATTCCTCTCTTTCCGCTTTCCTTACCTTCGGCTTACCTTTTCTCTCCTCTCCCTCCCCATCCCGGGTGCGAGCCGGTACAACCGTATTTAGCGTTAAATTCTGCATTCGAGGGGGCCTTGCAGAAAAAAAACGCAAGGCCAACGCGAATCAACCTATTGCTCCTTTTGCCACTCACTCACTAGCAATTTTACGTGCTCTCGATACCTAGCGTTAATCAACGAGCTCGAATCCACATTGATAAGTATGCCCCTCGAAACGCTCGAGAGTCACACCTGTCCGACGATCGATTCGCTGTTTCCCGCAACGATCGTCGGCGGATCGTTATCATTATCGCCGCTGCTGCGCGCGCGATTCTACGCACGGTGTTGTAATTGCCAACTTTCCGCACAATTTCCCGTTTCCATCGGGCGATTCTCGATCTCCTGGAATGCATAAAATTTGATGGGGGACGAACATCGATGATTGCACGTATCTTTACGCGCAATCTTCTGTGTGATATTTTAAACTTTCCACAGTTTCAAGTCTCTCCGCTTGATCCCGATTTCGATCTTGGAACGCACATCTCGCATATTTTATTTTCAACGAAATAAAAAACTGACCAATAAAACACTTCGCAATAAAACTAATTAATAGAGCAGTAATCTTTTGCTATATCTATATTTAAAACTCCCCGAGATATAGTTCTCTGAAAAAAAGAGAGAATAAAAAGAAAAGAAGGGAAGACAGTGTATGTATATATTATATGTGTGTTTAATTGATTTGAGAACTACACTGTGAAAAAAAAATATTTCCATGGATCCAACGGTTTCGCATATCCAATGACAGATCTTCGATCTTTGAGATACCCTAGTCGCCGATCTCGACACAGCGTTTTTTGCGACGTCACGACGGCGAACCGTCGGTCGCGGTTAACCGACCTCGCCGCGATATGTTTAATTGGGTGTCAGCGGCCGCTGGAATTTTGTAAGCCGTCATGACCGGAGCGCGGTCGTTTGCTTGATCCCCGACAATGAAGACGTTACGAAAATGCATCTCGCGCGCCCGGCGTACCGTTTTAAAATTCGCGAAGGTCATCCGAGGATTAATGATCGCCGACGAGAGAGGCAAACGAACCTTCCTCGGCCGGAGACGCTCGCCGCGCGTTTCCTGTACACCGTTGCCTCATTAGCGTATAACGTATTAAAGATCATTCCAAGAAGCTCTCTTACTCTTCTCTCCTCTCCTTTTCCCTCTCTCTCTCTTTTTCCCTTCCTCTATCTCTGTTTCTCATTGTGCCGAGAGATCATCGTCGTTTACCTCCGTTATCCGTTCTCCGATCTCCGCTGGCTTTTAAATTGTTTAGACGAGGTCGCGGAGAACGTGCCAAAACGACCGAGAGGTATTCCGGAGCGTGCAGCATCTCCTGGCTCCCTTTCCTGACCGGTGCCCGACAGTATGCTTCTTTGCTTAGAGGACTGGTTATTCCCGGCTCGGGGGATAAAGAGGGAAAGGGTATAGAGCGGGAGAGGAGAATACGTACATTATTCAAATCCCATGTAGATCCGTATCTGGGAATGTAATTCTAGTGCGGACGCGTGTTTCAGCCCCGTTGTCGGGGCAACACTTAATTTGTCTGGTCACTCTCTTGCTATTCTATACCGCGCGACGTGCATCCGTCGACGTAAAATCCGTTGTCATCGGCACCGGCTGAGCGGCGAGAGAGTGCGTCATTATATCTATTAGCGATTGGAAGTGCACCTTTGTGTGCAGATTGATGATACATCGAGGTTGTCGATCAGTCGCTTTGTAATTCGTAGTTCGTATTGTACGCTATTTGGGCAAGCGTATGTGCGTTAAATTATTTATTTATTTATTTGAATGCATGAATATTTCTGTTAAAATTTTCAGATCTTATGTGTTTCATTTACATTTCTCTAGAAGGACAAATGTATTTTCAATTTTTTTTAGAAATTAAATTTTTATATATATAATTATTATTTAATAGTTATTTTTTAATAGTAATTCTAACGCAATACAATTACTTGCCTAATCATTTCTTGCACAGTTTTTAAATATTCTGTTTTAAACGTGTCAATCTCATCATAATTAAAGATTATTTTTTAATTCACTATTGTTAGCAGTGTCAGACGAAAATGCTCATAACGCTCAGTTTCTTGTTACGATACAAAATTTTGGAGAAAATGTTCTCGTTCTCATTTCGCGTCTCGCATCGTACCATCGTTCGAGTAAACGCGTAATGCCGTGGCGGGTAAATGATAGAGGATCTAAGTACACTCTCTTTTTCTTGCCTGCCATTTTGCCGGTAATATTAGTGCACGCTTGAGAGGAAAGTGTCGGCACTGTATGAGCCGGCGTGACCAGAACGGAAAAGAAGAAATGAGAAAAAAGGAGCGAGTGAAGAGCAACACAAGTAAGAGAGAGAACGAAAGAGAAGGGAGAAGGAAGAGAGGAGGGCGAAACAGAAAAAGGAAGAGAGGGGAAGAATGGCTCTAATTATTACAAATTACCATGATCTTTGGCAGGGGATCTCTCAGATTACAATTCTAAGCCGACACACGTAACAAGCAGGAAGATGAGGCACTTTCCGAGGATAATGATGACCGGACGGCTAATTGAAAGCGCGCCTAGGCTCTGTCGTGAAATTTCGCTAAGTCCTGCGGCCTAACGTTCACGTTGGACCTGTTCCGGCATTCCTGTGTTCCCTAATGGTGGAAGAATCACCGCCAATGACGTGTGGTTCTATTGATATTTTATTGAAACTTTATCTTTATTTGTGACTCACAGTATCATCAAAAATTAATATTATAATAAATAAAAATTTAAATTTTAAATAAGTATTAGAAATTATTTAACAATTATTATTTTGAAGCGATAGTTTGTTATCAAAATATTATCTTAGGCATATTATATAAACAGAAATATTGTAATTTTATTCAACAAATCTTTTTTCACTTTCGTCATTATTTTATTTTCAAATTGAGGAAAGAGGGGGAGGATTCGAATTATTATACGATATTGATTAATTGAAGAAAAATCAACACTTAGTCAATACGATAGTAAAATACTTTGCATAGGTGCTCAAAGATTTTCTTCTTGATAAAAAAATGAACGTTTTTACTTTGTCTTCCGCTAAAAGTGCGTCCACTCTAAGAATTGCCGCACGAGAACTTGCCCGTCAATCAAATTGACCCAGTTCGTGCAACCGCGAGCGTAACCTGTGTGTTGCAGACAGTGTCGAGGAAATTGTGGAGCACGCGCCTGATATTTCTGCGCCTGGTTGATGTCGGATCGGCGAAAGTGGCCGGGTGATTTTATATACCCGTTGCAATGGTTTGCGCGCGTTTTCGCGATTAACGAGACGACATGCGCAGTCAACCGTTCTATCACTGATTGCAAACATTAACTACGTATCGATCGTTACTTCTTGTGACATAAATATACATATAAATATAATTATTATGATACAAAATAAGACTTTCAACTTTCTATACCCGCGATGGTTCGAGTTTTATCCTAGCTATCATATACATATAAATATCATGCAAGATATCTTTCGAATCCGATTCTAATGACTTAATTTTATTTTAATTTTGATGCGATAAGTTCACATAGCCCGATTATGATAATTGTGAAGTATCCTATTTTAATTAATTTTAACGTTTTTAATATAACTTAATCTAGTTTTTAATTTAGTTATTATTTAATGATAAGATTTTTAACTTAGTAAAGAAATTCTGTTTTTTTTTATAGAAAGCTTCGATAAGTTATATATTCGTTTTTTTTAAATAGAGATATAAGAATTCACTAGTATAATGCCATATTTCGATGGCCGTCGATGGGTAAACAACGATTTCACTTCGTTTGTATCACACACGATTCCGAACTACCGTCTAAAATCTTCTTGAAACAATTTCTTGGGACAGCGGGTCAAACACGCAAGTGTACGCTATGTAGGCTGTATGGATGTAATATACCTTTGCTCCTTGCGATCTTAAAGGTCTCTACCCGTTGTAGGATCCTCCTTTCTCTCCGGTGCGCGTCACGATTTCTTACCGGCACGATTATTCCGTCCTTCTACCGTCCTCTCTTTGGGGACGTCTCTCTCTCTCTCTATCCCGGGTTCATCTCGGATTCGTCAAACGTCACGTCGTAGATTAGTATCGTCGGCATACGAGCTCGAAAATCCGCATTCGCAAAGCGGCTTAAGTCTATTTCCATCTATATCACTCTACATTGAATAATGTACAATAGAACAAGTACGCCGATTCTCTCTCTCTCTCTCTCTCTCTCTCTCTATTTCTACGCATATTATTGAATTTGCTAATGAGATCTCTCGTAGTCACGCTGCCAGCGATTTGACCCCGCGGTCGTGATCGTATTAACGGTATTGTCGATCTAATAATGTTGCCCGAAATCGTGATGTCATTCCCGACATCGATAGAACAGCGCTATTCTTTCGTTCGCACGGGTCTATCTATGCAGGAGAATTCCATTTCATAGAGATATCCAATTTAAGTTGTGGAACAACCAAATTGGTGGTTGCACCGTGGATCGAAGTAGAGAACGCCGCAGCCGTACAACGGCAATCAATTTCTGTGGCTCTCGACTATCTATCAGATCCGTAATATCACTTTCAACATAATCCGCATTTGCCTCGCTGAAATTACGCGCGCAATTTTTTGTATCGTCCGGATCGCGTTTTGTTACGCAATATCCGATTCTCCGCGAGCGTCTTGAAACAGTGGATTCTGTGTACAATAATCAATTACGCGTATAGCCGCGTGTTAACGCTTCATTACACACTCACGTCGCTGAATACACGACCGACCGGCTTGAACCACGAAACTTACGTCACGTTACGAGCCGCGAGGGTTATCGATCGCTCGAGAGGATGGCATTAAATCTTTGCCGGGCACCTGTTCCGATTAATGGATCGATTGGCAGAGTTAAGTGATACATTCGTCGACCCCGGTGACTCTCGGTGAGGGAGGAAAGACAGAGGAGGAGAAGAATAGCGTATGTTTGATGGCGGCACGAAAGGAATCCGTGACAGTGAAAGTGTACATATATACGACTGCGTGAGTAACCGGCGGTTACCTTCCGGATATGATTGCCGGGTTACGCAACGTAGAGACGAATGTCACTCGGGTTTAACTCGCCGATTCGAAACGTACGGTCGTCGATCGGTAGCGACAGCGGCAGTCGCGAAGCTGCGCCGCTCCCCAAGAAACGGTCCCCGGGAGTCGCGGCGGACGAGGAAGTCGATCTGGCACGAACTAGATTAGAGAGACTTACGTGTCCGCGAGAAAACCAGACGCGGCAACTTTCCCGAATCGATCTTATAAAACCCGTAATAGCATAGCCGCAGATAATTAACGAAGAGGCGTCCGGTACGAATTGCGTCACCGTGCACCGAGAGATCTAATGAGTGTAATTGGCTAAATGGGAGAGTTTTGCAAAACGAACCGGTAATTCAGGACGCGACATTAATTGCCCTTTGAAATCATATTTAATGGTGAGATTAGCATCAAAGCGTTGAAGATTGAACTTAAAATGTTAATTATTATTGTGTATTAATTGCAATTATTTCACAATTAGAATGCGACAATATAATTTCATTCAATACTACTCTTTTTGCTTAAATATTACTAGAGAAATAATTATTCCAATTAACAATATAAAGATTAGTACAAAAAATCGAAGATAATAGCATAAATGGATAACTGCATTAATGATCATTATTTCGTCGGTTACTGTGATATAATTTTTTATGCTGCATACGAATTATGTTAAAATATAAAAACGGTTTACAAGAACAAAAGAATTACTCATAATCGGTAGTAAAAGGAGCCGTAGTAAAAGGAGCTTTCCGTTGGTAGAGCAACGCTCGTTAACGGTCATGCACCCAAGCCCAATGGTTCTTGACGTTCGTATACAGCACAGCGGAGACCTTGACGCTTTTTATCCGGACTCGCTTAGCTCTCTCTTTCTCTCACCGCGCGTACGCGGCCACTCTGATCTTCTCTGACTTCTCTTTCCGGGACGCACAGGATCGTGGCATGCGATCGCAAGGATATATACCATTAAGGGTGTCCGCGAACCGAACGTCACGTGGATTATATGGTTTCTGGGTATTCGCGCTGGCCGTGACCGGCCGGTTCCGCGTTCCGCGTTTTTTCCCCACAAAATAATAACGACACATTTCGGTGAGGTTGGGCGTAACGAGATCATGTCGCGCGACGTGATTGACATTTTAAGGAAGAACGATTAATCCTTTTCATGTGCGAATGCGTTCGCATATTTTAACTTGAGCATTTCTTCAGTTTTTTTTTCGATCACTAGCGGTCCAGAAATGAGAACTGTTGTATCTGTTCATGTGTGTGTACGTTGTAATTAGTATAATATTTATCTCATACATGTATATAAAATAATCTTTAGAGATAATCGAAGAATTTTGATTAGATTACCAAATCATATTCTAATTGAAGATTAATACGCATGTAAAAAATGATAGCATTAGAGTAATTTGAAAAATTATAGGGATTGCCTTCGACACGATAATTTATAGAAGTGAAGTATTTGCGATCCTCGAATCAATCATTAAGGAGAAGCTGTAAACCCATAATTGCGTAGAATTCGAGTTCAATGAATTCGATCCGTACGTTATTTAGTTTCATTAAAACTCAATAGTGATAGACATGCGTTCTACAGTTCGCAAGAAGATTTCGAAGGCAATAATCGATATTATCTTAACGGTATAATCAGGGGGATACGTGTTAACGATTTAGCGGCAGCACAAAGTTCACTGATCATCGGTCGAGTAATTTAGTACGATCACGTACACGCGGGACAAAAACGTCGTACAAAATGAAACGCGACAAAAAGTCGCATAAAACAGTGGTAAGGAAAGGGGGGGCCTTTTTGTCGAGGCCACGCTATTCTGAGATCTCCTCATGGCACGCGTTTGTCAGCGGACAAAGAGGATAATTCACGCGGAGCTCCGATCGCGGCGATTCTCGCTTCTCGAGAAGGTCAAGCACACGTCAATCATCAAAGTATTCGACCAAGACGACTACTTCAATACATACAATATGTTCCGCGGCTGTTGGGAAGCCGATTTAATGATTAATGCGAACGTTTCAATTCCGTCACACCGCGCGGATAGTGACAAATATCAAAGCGATTTAGTTGCCTGAGGCGTGTCAACTTACGCGTGAGGATGATTTATAGTCAAGTCTAGTATTGTATTAAAAACTTCTGTCAGCTATTTCTTCTCCAGACATATTAATCTTTCGCATTGTAAACAATTGTAAAATTATATGTAAACCAGTCGCAATGGTCAAAATTATAAATTTTAATTTGTACTTGTATATATTATATAGCAACGATAATGTAATAATAATATTCTTATAAATTCAATTATCAAATCAATTAACTGATATTATTAATTACTTTAGAAAAAAAATTAACAATATTTCTAATTTATTTTGGTAATCTTTACGCTGTTTTGTAAAAATAAAATAACATCAGAAGATGTTTCTATGTATCATTTGTAATTGTTCGTAAAGTTTAATTTCCCTTTCCAAAATTACATAACTAGCCTTAATAGACATTTAATTTATGTTCATGAAAGAGAAGGGACAGGCCCGGTGATGGTATGATGATGACAAATACTTGCCATCCACTTGATTGATTTTCTCGCGGTGGTCGACTGTCGCTTGACAGTCCGAGTTTGCCGGCGCGATATGCAATCAAAGCGTCGTGGTATTTAGCCAAACGTTGTGTGCGCACACAGTTCTGAACATTATATTGCGCGCTCCAATGTAATTAAGTTCTTTTCTTAAAGTAATGAACTAAAATTAAAGATTTTAGAGAAACTAAACTCCACAAAGAACACCTGCGCGTAAAATATTTTATTAATAAATGAAAAGTATTTTGGAAAATAATTAACACTAAATTATTCTCTTAATTATTTTGGCACGAAAAACATTTTGGATTTTTCTCACAGTAATAAAAACGAATGTTACATACAGCAAAGTTCTATATCAACTACTATAACAAAACATTTTGCTTCTCACAACGAGAATAATAATACATTACTATTTTACTTAACTAATGCGTAATGCATTAGAGTATATGATAAAGTACAATACAATCAATCACGTACCCAAATCTCCGTTAACTGCGACACTCTCGACAATTTCTCATGCCTGTAACAGAAAAACATATCATGAAATGCCAGTTCGATCAAAAATTTAATAACACTCGTACATATAAAGATATGAAGTATAAAGTAAGTGAAATTTGTTTAGAAAGCATCTAATGAGCTTCTCGTCATAATTACAAGAAATACACGGTCACGGAAGGCGCCTGTGAATGTCGTGATTAATTCGCGTTCCCGTTATTATTTATTACGACGGCCGAGTCCTTGCGAGAACGACCCACGCAACGTGATAGAAAGAGCCACTTGGCTCTCGCGCAAGACAATGATTTCCAGTGAGGCGGTTGCCCAACCGTCGTCGTATTGCTGAGAAACCACGCTCCCGGCGACTCTCTCGGACATGAATAGAGTAAATATCGATTCGCGATAGAGATTAGACGAATGAAACAGAAGGAGAAAGACGGTTTATTACGGTGGGATAAAATCTCTGCTTGTAAGTGCAACGGGAGATAGAACTGGATTGATAAAGAAGAGATTCGTGCATTACGCCATTGGATGAGTAATAAAAAGGGATTAAGTAAACTAAGATCGAAATCGTATCACCTATTAAATCATAAGTAAGTGATTTGAGAGCAATAGCGAAAGGAATTACCGCGGGAGATGCTCTCGTAATCGAACTTTGAAAAAGATTGCTAGCGAATTTCCTCTAACGTAAGTCAATAAGTGATCAATAGGTAATATAGATGGAGAGTGAGATAAAGAAAGATGTGGAAAATCTAACAACGGAAATGAGAGAGAGAGAGAGATAGGTGGGTAGGTAGGTAGGTTGGTAGGTAGGTAGGTAGGTAACAGTCAGGCAATCAGGCTGCACGGCGCAGGGTTCGTAGCGGCGTTATTATCTACTTGGGTGGACAGGTGCCAGGGGGTTTGTAAAAGTACGCACGTCGTGCTCTCTTTCTCTCTCTCACCGGAAGATCGTTATCAAAGAGGAGGAAGACGAGGAGAAGCAAGAGAAAGAGGGAGCTGGACTGAGGGAGCTGACTGGGAGAGAGTTCGACCGGAATCTCTGGGGTCCAGAGAGAGAGAGAGAGAGAGAGAGAGAAAGAGAAAGAGAGAGAGAGGGAAAGAGAAGACGCGCGCGCGACGTAGATTCATACGAACGTATTGCTAGACATAGCCGTTGCCGACTAAAGGCGTATAAGCCACGTTTAAGAGAAGGCGACGGCGGTGGCGGCGGTGGATATCAGGAGGAATAAAAGGTCCAGGTAGCATAGTTGCACGCACATTCCCGGTTCACAGCCTTGACTCCGGTGGCGAACGAGCCGACTAGAGAGGCAGCGACCGGCACGACGGCAGAAGAGCGGCAGCAACGAACGGCTGTTGAACGAACGAGAAGGAACGTCGGCCGGCGCAGACGAACTAGCTAGCGCGGGGTCCAGCGCGGGGCCCAGCCAAGCCAACTAGCGAGGCAGTCGACAAGAGCCGTAGATACAGAAGGAGAAGGAAGGAGAGGAAGAGGAGAAGGAGGAGGAGAGGAGAAGAGGGCCCTCTCTCTAGCGCGCTCACCAGGCTACGCTCGTTCGCCCGACGATGGCAATTATACGCGCCGGAGCCATCCCGGCTAGATTCAAGATCAGATAATCCCATCTGTCGGTGTAAGCGGTCCGCAAACGATCCCGCGAAGCGATCGGATATCCTCCTCTCCCGAGCCGCGCAAGCGATTTTTCCGCAGATCCGCTCCGGCGGAAAGCTCGCTCGCCGCGCGTCGGCCGGGGGTCTAGATGGGTACGGCGGGGCGTCGACGGGAGTCCAAGATCCGGTGAAGCACCGGGAACACGTTCGAGTGAGAAGGGAGCGAGATGTTTTCTTGGGAAAATCTTGTCGCTGGAGGATCTCGCGCGTAATTTCTACAGCGAGCGAATCGTACGAGAGGGACGAACAAAAAGTGTGTAGAATTGTAATTAATGCTAATTATCTAGTTTTCGATCGATGAAATCAATAAAGTAATTTTTGCGTAGGACATCTTGCATATAGAAATGTAACAATAAGGCACATAACTTATAGCCTGTATATAAATGTATTTATAGCCAGCTTATTTTCGTGGGTCAGAAAGTCGTTTAATTTTCAGTCGTGATTACTGACACGTTATAAATTTTATTTGACAAAATACGTGATAGTCATAAAATATTTGCGCGTTGTTATGCTTGATTTGTTCAATGAGATGCAAATGGTGAAATAAAATATGTCGGGAGCGTCTCCGTATCGAATGGCGGACGCACAAAAATTCGAATCAAGAATGAACTTCGATCGCAGGTCGTGGATCGAAGGGACACCACTTGTTACGACGACTGCGAAACGTGTTAACGGATACGTGTCTGGCGTATCAAGCGCCTACGTAAGATCTACGCTGATGCCATTCCAATGTTAATTGAGGTGCCTTACGCCTACGAAGTGTACGCGGTTGGCTTGCCGATCGCCAGTATTGATTATCATTAACTCGTCATGCCGATAAACGTTCACATTTTCACGGTAATTTATTTAATGAGCTAACGGCACTCGAGTTAAATTGTATCATCAATAGAGCATGCATATTATTTTATATTAAAAAAAATAAATAATAAAATAATTAAAAATTTTCGTAAAAAACTGCTAGCATATTATATGGGATTACTTATTATGTATATATTCTTTAATTGATTATGAAATTATATTAACTAAAAGATTTATTGTAATGATGGTCTAATCTTTATTATATTAATTTAGTTTCCCAAGAATTTGAGACAAGAATTCGTTAGACAATAAAGAAAAGTAAATTTTAATAAATTTTCTGAAATTTCAGAAATCGGTTAAATTATTGCTATACAAAGCCTGAATAATTTCAAAATGCGATAAAAAAAATACGACCGCGAAATAATTAGTCAAATGTCTTAAGAGAGTCGATGAATCGCATTTTCAAAGAGACACTCGCGAAAAACGACCGACAAAGTGACGATGGGATACGCGATCTGGGATTTCTCGCGCAAGTGAACCGTCAACGAAGGCGAGAGGTAGGAGGAAGGGAGCGAGAACGAAAGCGCGAAGGAAGGTGGAGCGACCGCGGTCGCTCCTGGCGGGCACTCAGCGGGCAGAACGGCAGACGGAGAATAGAGCCACTGTCTGGTCCAGCTGGAAAAATCGGCTCTGAATCACTGCGCGCGGCCTACCTGCTGCCATATTGAGGAACCCGCTCCTCGGCCGTTCTTTCAGCTCATGCAGTCAGGAGTATAAATAGCAACTCTTTGAGAATGTGCTGGAGACACACGTCCATGCATCACCTCGCTCTGCATCATTTCCACTTCTCGCGTTTTTTTCGCCACGCAGATCACGCGCATATATGTACACGCTACTCCGATCCTGATAAGCTTCGTGGAGTAAAACGGACGAGAGTTAAGCGTTTTGCCCTTTGTACATGTAAAGTGGCGGTCATCGACTGTAGCGCGCAGACGGCGCAATCTGCTAATTGTATAATTTGTTTTACGAGATAAAAATATTCTCGATGACAAAAACAAATATTTGAGATATATAAACTTCTCATAAATTATCTTTATAAATTTCAATTAAACGAATATCCGTTCCTTCTCAAATATTCTAATTGCCTTATATTAATTGACGAAATGATTTTAAACAAAGTTTTCTTTCTGGTAAAATCAATCAAGTAAAATTATTATTTTTTCAATCGTAAATGTTCAAGATTTATGTATAGCATTTTATTTGAGCGAGTATGCTTCTGGTATGAAAATACATAATTATTAAACATGGAGAATCGTCTCAAAATAATTGCAGAGCGATTAAGAGTAGAGATTAGAAATGATTTATACGATCAGTTCGCTTTATCAACGACTCGAGGCTCGGGATGAAATGCGCGTGACGTTACAATGCGTCGATCCTGTGTATCTTCGTCTGCCAGCCGCGGACCTTCGATTCGGCTTCGTTATAGCAGAACGGCGCCTGCAGCTTCGCGGAGAGACTGGCAAGAGACGTGGGCGTCTTTATCAATGCAGTAATACGCCGTGCGCGTTCGAGACGCTCGCCTCTCCCGCTAACTCTGTCCTCCTTAAAAGCGTGGCCGCTCTCGCGCCGACAAAAAGCATCAGTTTCGTGTCCTTGCGGTAGTACACCTTGGATCTCGAGGACAGAGTAACAACTCCTTCTTGGTAAGACTGACGAGGTCCTGGGCCTCGTCCCACGTACACCATCGTAGCTCTGCCCGACACCTACCACATTTTCCTCGTTTTCGTCGTCGTTGCTTGGCCAATATATCAGGAAGATGGCTTATCTCCTCGGTAAACGGAGGCTCTTCAAAGAATAGAATACCGTGTTTGTCCGATTTGACTTCAGTCTTTTGTTGCGGCATGTCGGCCGCGAGCGTATCCGCGCGTAATTGTACGCACGCCGAGAGAGGATTATGTCAATTTACGACGTAGGCTCTTTTTAAGAGGTATTCCGTTCCAGAATAAATAAATGAAGCCCTTAATTTAATGTACGAGTGAGTTTCAATAAGACTTTGTTATTGGATTTACGGTCCGTCTATTAGCGTAATTTTATTTCGCTTGTGTTTGATTGAGTGCCACCCGAACGCTAATCCTTTTTCCCATTTTGTTAGAATATTTTTTCACAATATAAAAAATTATTTTATTATTAAATTACATTTGTCATTATATATTATATATCTTTGTTTATACATATATCAATTAATGTAAAAGATTTATAAAATAAATTATTTCTCTCTATTATTGTATAAATGTTTAGTTTTACAATTTTATTACACTAATAGCATTAACATTGTAATATTCGAAAAAATTAACTGTATTAGACATTAGCTCGACGCACAGAATACCGTTTTATACCAAGTATTTAATATGTTAATGTTAATATATGTGCTGTATGGCTGCACACATCAAAAAATAAAAACAGGATTGAATATATTCATTGCTTGCATCGCATCCGAAGGAGAACGAGAAATCTCACGACCGATTTCTCGTGCCGGCGCGCGCTCGTCCGTTTTCGCCGAAAGGATCCGAAAGTACGACCACGTATCGTCTGCGAGAGTCAAGTTTGCGATGCTCGTGTTCGCCATTCTCGATAAGATCTTCAGGTCGAAACCACGCAAGTTGATTGATATTCCGCTCAACCGGGCTTTATGGTTTACGAATATATGTATGAAACGAGACGTGACACTGACCGTGTATTTATATACAATAGATTAACCGAACTTTACACGAATCTTAGACGATGCTAATAATGTGTCTGCAGACACATGTGTTCATCTTCAGTTCCATCTGTAACTTTTATAGAAATATACTCAATCCTTTACTTACTAAATGTAAATGTAAAATTTCGAAGATTAATAAAGTGGAGTATAATCAGAAAAAAATATTTTGCGAAACAAAGTAAGGAATCCAAATCTGCTTAAATTTCTGACTTTCACTGAATGAAATTCTGTTTTTAATATAATTTATAAATTTGTGTACTTCGCCAAGCTCCACGCAACTTTGCGAATCATTTTTTATTTAATTGACGGCATTTTGTAGAATCCGTCACGTAGGTGTAAAGAACAGTAATTTCTATGTGGGCTTTGATCCAATGATCGCACCAGGAAGTAATCGGTCGTCCGAATCGTCGCGCGTTTTTTTCGCGACGCGCTGGGCGATATGCTTCCATCGTGGATTTTATTAACGAATTCGTAACGCTTTTACGATTGTGGCCGACGATGATTTTGACGCGTCGAAGATGCGATCGCTATCGATAGCGGTCCGATACGCGATGTAACGCGATACGCGCGCTGAACAGTATAATAATAAAAAAAAAAATCGCTGTACGGAGTAACATTAATGGCGATAGAGATGGTCCGAGTCTAGGAATTCTAGCGGTATCGTTCTTTTTCTTTATGATAAGCCGTGAACTTCCGCGTACAAAGTGCTCAAAAATCGATTATAAAATTGCGCAAAGAATCACATTATTTTACCTGCCATTTCCCGTTGTATCAATACTAGACATATAAATTATCGCCCTGACTGCGTAGGCTGGCAAACCTGCTGCATAGATGTTGCCCGTGTAACAAGGACGTCTGAAAACTTTCAGTCGGTTATGTCGCGCGAACATGATACTTAGAGATTTCAATATCATCATCGTCGATCAAAAGTTCCTTCTTGCGTGACGTGCGTTGAAACTTGTGTAGGTGAATAATAATATTATGCACGTGGGATGCAACTAAGTAAATCTGCAAGTTAATATCTCGAGATTCTGCGAGAAACATTACCAAACCAGCTATGACACGTGAAGTGCATAACATGAGTTGGCAAATTAATCTAAGTTATCGAACAGTAGGCGTCAAATAGCACGCATACAAAAATCGTTTGCATGTCTAAAAAAAGTCACGCAGTGACGAAAAATATTGCAAGAAAGAGCGTCGTCATTTAAAAAAATTGTAAGAATTGCAAAAAAAATATGAGTAGATAAGGTATGCCGGTTCTAAATCACTTGTGGAGTGGGGATGACGTCATCGGCGTGGAGGGGGATGACGGCGTGTTTGCATCATTAATTAAATTAGGTTTGATGCAAACACGCCGTCATCCCCCTCCACGCCGATGACGTCATCCCTCCTCCACAAGTAATTTAGAACCGGCATACCTTATCTACTAATATGTGATCGAGAAATCATTTTTTGTATGATCTATATAAGCATCCTTTAGTATCCTTTAGTAAAGGTTATTTATATTACGAAATCTATTGTATATATAATATTTAATGAATATAAATGGTAGATTTGATAAATTAAGTGCAGCTTGGGGGTCGCGCGCGCCAGCCCGTCCTAACAGTCAAGGGTTACTTTTCCGCATCCCAATCGTCACGGGGGCCATCAATTATAGCTCCGGGCACTCGGAAATCAAATGTCGTCTTTTACATCAAGAGACGTTTATTCCAAAAGAAAAAACAATTTGTTTGTTGCACACCCAAATGCCTATACCGAGGATTTTTTGTTTCATCATGGAGTCCGAGTTGATACATGAAGAGTCTCATTAGGAAGTCCCTCACGGAGGGTTATACCCCGTTGATTCAAGTTTAATGAATCCTCAGATTTACGAGTATTTTTCATCGCACTGTGCCTAAAGACACTTCATTCATGTGATAGAGACCAGTTTTTGCGCTCGATTTATTCTTAAGTCGCTATAACATTAGTATCTTTTTTGCTATATTTATAATATATGGAACATGTACTTTAAAGAATATTAAGAATAAAATAAATAAAGCACAAGAAAAAAATATGTTTCAACATGACCCAAGTTCCATGTTTATAGAGTGAATGTATCTCGATACTTTTTTTTTATTTTTCCAATTTATGTAAATCTATTCTCAGAAAAAATCGCAATGAGATAAAGTCTAGCGGGGTAGATACCCCCGGAGGAAGTCGGTTTTATTAATTTGCTCGAAATAATCGACGACGATTCTCGATAATAGGTCCAGCCACACCGGGCCCGCCGTTATTCAGTCCGGCCGTCTCTTACGCCACTTTTTTTTTGCCAACGCGGCGTCGCACCGTCGCCGCAATCGCACAGCAAAATAATTTAGTGCTACCATTCTGGACGCGCATGCTGCCGGATGGACGCAATGATTAGTCGCGACGCGCACCGGTCGCACCAGTTCGCGAGCGTAGGGCCCACCGGTCTCCCCGGAGAGATGCACGCGCCTCGCCCTCGCGCATCCGTTTCTCTCTTTCTCCTTTTCCTCGTCATCTCCGTCCGTTCTCCCCTTTCCACTTATCCTCGCTGTCCCCTCCTTCCTCATCCCCGTGGTCACCCCTCGTCTGCCGCCGATTTCCTCGTATTGCATTCCGCAGCCAGTTTAATCGTTCATGTGCGGCGTGCGGCTGGATGCGCGAAATGGAGTTGCGTGCTCGGCGATAAATGGGACACTTCGTTTCTCTCGATCGGGCATCTCCCCGCGGACGAGTTTATTCGTTCGCGAGTTCACAATATCACAATCCCGCCGAACCGGCCGATCGGATTCGCCGGGACGGCGAAGTCCCGCGACTGGTTTGCACGTACGATACGTATATGTATGTGTGCAATGTGCATGTGTGTGCACGCGCGGAGACGCGGAGAGGCCTCGGCGATATCGCGACGGAGATCTTGCAGGGCCGCGCGCGAGTTACCGTAGTACGCAAAGTGTGGCGGCTGAAATTATAACAGGCGTGGCGATGACGCCGACGTTACGACTTTCGGATGTGTGATTTTTACTTATGGCCGACGATTCCCTAATCCAAACGGAAGAACGAGTGTCATATTTCCGCTGCGTTATCATGCCGTCGTGGCTGAAAAATTGCCGACTTATCGCATGTTTAAAAATAGCTATTTTATTTGAAATAGCTCCGCAAAACTATCGCTACAATTGGTACTCATTTAATTATCTTTATTTTTTTTAATTTAATATAGTCAGAAATTTTAGATAATATAAACACAAGAGGCTACTAGTTTAATGCGGTCTACTTTGAGTTAATCTCGTCGAGTAGATTTAATTTCTCTTAGTGAAATAATAGAATAAATTGATCTTTATTAATTTAGAAATACTTGACTATGTGTAAAAATCTTGTTCTTAGTACTTTATTATCTTTTAGGTAATTTTTGAGATATTCATGTCATTTTACTGGCATTTCTATTACGAGTCAAATAAAACAGAAGATGACTGAGGGTTGATATGAGACACGGACGATGGATTCGAAATGCGGTCAAGTATCAAAAAGACAGTCAGTCTAAAAGGATTGGTGATCTACGTGATTAGCGGAAAGTCAAAGAGCCCTGCTTTTGAAAGTTCATCGGTGAATTTGACACGGCTTCTTGACGGATTGAATCGGGATGTTCTCGAGCAACGCCTCCAGGACGAGATGTTATTATAACAACGTGACACGCGCACGCAACGTCACGTTCCGATTTCGGAGGATCCTACACGCTGAAGGGTTGGCAGTCTCGCGTCCCTTTTTTCCTTCATTTATATAAATAATATACAAAACGTACAAAATGTACTCGTGGCACACAGGCCGTCGCTATTAAGTCGCATTGTTCCGCAACCGCGGTGCAACGGTGCATTCATAATCCGAGCGTGCTATCCGAGTAGATACAGTTATGGCCCCGAGGAGTCCATAAGCGCATCCTCTGTCCCTCGGCGCACCATTGATCACAGAGATGATCTTCTGGCGTTCATGAAGTCTGGGAGTCGTGCGATTCGAGACGGGCCTTGCGTTACGCGAAAAAGTCACGTACGACCCGCGCAAAATGACGAGGCGACCCAGAGAATAGACCGTGCCTCGATCGCGTCGTCGCACGACCGATGGTAATAGAAAACCATCGCCCGCAAACGGCACATTTCACTTGAGTGAATCCTCGCTGATGGTTGCAAATGATAGCTACTCGTAAAATTTCTCTACTAACTTCCCTTCTAATGTTACTCTCTTAGACGTTTAAACACTTCTAATGTTGATGGGATGTTGTAAACAACACCTTCGTGTATACATTATTTTAAATTACAGAACAAAAATATATTTTAACCCAATTTTAAATAAAAACACAAAAAGAATTACCGTATTTCATTATTACTGCATCATTAAGCATGACACAAGTTCTATTTTTCGCACTAAAAAATAAAATAAGATAAAGTGTAAACCGTTTACTGTCGGGATATCTTCAAATGTATTGAACGGCATTTAGCTCGTTTGACGTTTTCACTTTTTGTTTAATTCCAATTACATCGGAGAATCGCGTAGACGGCTAATAATTAAAGGGCTGGGGGGCAAAAATGTGGCAAGTCCATAATTTATAAGAACCACTTTACATACGATTTCGTACTTAAAGCAGGCCTTACAAATTACAGGCCCGGTTCGCTTTCGCTTTGAAGCCCTTAATTATGCTACGGTCTCTTTTCACCGAGATTTGTCCATCTCCCGTGAGGGCCAGCGACACGCGAGAAACGCACGCCGATTAGCTCGTCTCGATTTTTCCCACACTCGAGAAGGCAAGGGGGTAGGCCCCACGTCAGCGGGACATTTAATATTCAGCTAAGTTCCCGACAAGGAGGACGTGGGGAGGAGCCCGTATGCATACATCGGTGGTACTCCGTCCCATCCTTTCGTCGGATAATTCCAATTCCGTGGCGGACATTGACGAATCATCGATTCGCGCGGGCATCATTAACCGCAGGCAGCTACCTACGTGCGTCGCTCGTTGCCGGGCTCGGACGAAGAGTCGGGTTATTGGCCAAGCGCGCCTCCGTCTCGCGTAATTCTTTAGCCACCGCGATTGCGTTACGTTCCGCAAATCAGAATGCATAATTCTATTTTAGGATACGAGCTTGTAGTATTTACCAACACATTTGTGTCACTCGGGAAAAATTTAAGAACTCGATGAAATCATGATATAATTGTAGACCTTAAATGTCTTTCTAATCTGGTTTCTAAATCTTGATGTTTAGAACCTAATATTGCATTTTTTACAAGACTTGAAGGTTTCATCGTATTTTTTAATTTCTATTATGTAATATCAAATTATTCAATTAAGCATTGGAATCTGAAAAACTTTTGAAAATGTTTCAAAGTTTGAATTTAATTCTTGTAAAAACAATCATAAAATAAGATTCCAAGAAAATTAGAACCTGAAAGGGAAGGAAAATAGAAACGTATTTTTATTACTTACAATAGTAATTTCCTCTTAGCTTATTATGTAAGGAATTCAGGAGATCAGTTTTTCCATAATTTTAACTGAAATAGAGATTGCTATATAAATATCACTGCCCATTAGCGATTAGGATGATGGGAGTCGAGAACCAACGTTTTCATTGAAATAATGAAGATAACTAGTATTAATTTCCTGAAGTTATTAAGTAACTACAGATGAGAAATGTGAAGGAGACGAGTACTTAACAACTATAATTTCAGAAATAATCGCCGTGAAAAGTTTCCTGTTTACGCATACCTCCGCACCACGGTATATACGTCATCGCGTTAGCGCAGTCGCGGTCTCTGCTCTATTTTTCGCAAAAAGATCCGCCGCGTCGCGACAGTGATTCTCTCGTGTCGCGTCTTGTCGCCGAAAGAGATAACGCCGCGTCGTAGCGTCGCGATGATGGGTCGCGGACGCGTAATAAACTTTATTAATGACCGTTTCGCGCGCGGCCGGGTGAGGACACGCACGCGGATAACGCGTACGAGACGGATGACGTCACCTGCCGCGGGACGTCCTACTCGTGCACAGACACCCGCGAGGCCGAGGTTACCGTGAGCACGTACACGCGATGCGAACACGCTCGCGAGTCGTAGGCACCGCGCGGAGCCGCGTGCGAGCGCGCGCGAGACAAGTGGAGAAGGGGGAATCGACGCAGAAGTGAATGAATGTAGCGAAGCGTGGGCGAGCAGTGGTTCTCCAGCTGTTCTCAATTTCCGGATGAGCGGCAAAGATTCACCAGCATGTATACCTAAGAGATTTTCAGAAGGCGTTCTACTCGGTCGGAGTGAAATTAAAATATGACAGCGGAGTTGTGAACATCGAATCTATTATACTGTTTTATAACTGTAATAACGCGATTCTTTCGGAGTTCAAATGTATTATTTGTAACGATTATGCTAAATTTTATCATTTTGAACCTAGAAGAATCTAGAAAAGTATTATATTCACAAAGTGAACTAACAATGAATGAATTAACCGAAAAGCATTGTTAAATCTGAAAATTCCTATCGTCACATCCACATTCACATTTGCATTTGTAGTTATTAACTTGATCAAGTATTATCTTATTAAAATTTAAAAAAGGCTAATTTTACCAATTGATTTGC
Source organism: Temnothorax longispinosus (assembly GCF_030848805.1). Taxonomy (NCBI): domain Eukaryota; kingdom Metazoa; phylum Arthropoda; class Insecta; order Hymenoptera; family Formicidae; genus Temnothorax; species Temnothorax longispinosus. The sequence continues at coordinate 2,792,661 of NC_092366.1, forward strand.
TGTAATTTTCATCAAGCAAAATGAAAAAAATTTGAAAAAGATTTAGAACCAATAGGAAAGTATAAATATACTTGATAATTCATGAACGAAGATGAAACCGATTACAATAACATTGAAGTTACACGCAAATGTTTGGAAAATGTGCAGGAAAAGTTTTGCGTATGAGCGGAGCTTAAGAAAGTGCGAGCGTGCACGTGACCATCCCGACCAGCCGAGCGTCACCACTGGGTGGATAGCATCCGGCTCCCATCGCATCGGTTATACGACACGGCGCTTGATTCATTCATGAAAAACACAAGACTTTATCCCAATTAACACGAATCTCCACTCAATTCATGCGACCGCGACGACGGTCATTAATTTCCCGCGGTGCCACTCGCGTCCGCTTCGTCGATACCAGCATCAGCCGCGAGTTCGAGACGACGAAGAGGATATACGGACGCGGAGAGGGTAAAAGATGCCTGGACCCCGTTGTACTTGGAGTCTTTCTCTTGATCTATGCACCTATCCCCTATCCGCGGCAAGCGCCACATGCAGACGTTATAGGCTGTACGTTATAGCTTGCCAGTCTGACAGTATTTGTACTTAACTATCTGGGACTTCAGATGATAAGGACAGTGCCTTCTGAGATTATTTTTCTCCTCGCTATTTCGACGTCAGATAATTTTTTTCCCCACATAAATTTTATTTATTAAAAATTATGAGGGAATATTTAGATTCATAAAATGTATACTTTTTTACGATTTTTAATGGCAATTGAATATCGTCGAGAATTTTCTCAAGTCTGTGAGACGCTAAAATTATCTTAATGTAACTTATCGTTTTATCCTTATCTTTTCTTTTTATTAAAATTAAGATGTAATTTTTTGACATGTTACAAATTTGAAACGACAAGAATGTTATAATTAATTTTATAAGTAATTTAAGGAATAATTTAAGGAATTTAATTTTATAAGTAATTATAGTAAATTTTTAAATTACAATTTTTTCTTATGTATTTTTGCATTGTGTTCTTTGTTTGGCCCTCAAATTCATCTCTTTTTCGTTCAGATGAAATACTCCGTCTCCGTGTCTACAATCATTCATATATCGCAATATGAAGTGATGTTTTTCCTTGGCGTCAACATTCTCAACATTCTTTTCTCCGCCAGCATCATTTGGTTACACCTTATCTCTCTTTTCCGCAAGCACGCATCCATCTCCCATATACGTTGTACGCATCACACGTACACGCTTTTACGCGCGGTGTGTCACGTCGTGTCTTGTCGCATTTTCGTCGAGACGTGGAATTCGGCCTTGACAGGTAGATAAGACGAGACGGCAAAAGACAGCCTCGCCGCGTGCAGGCCGCGGCTCTCTCTTCCGAGATGGGACTCGCTCTTCCTCCCGGCGGCGTTATCGTTTTTCTCCCCTCGGCACTTTTCCCCGTGAATCGATCCCGCCGTTGTTGCCGCTGCTGCGCAAACCGGTCCACTTTAGAGGCGCATAGTAGCGCCGATCGGGAATACTTCGCGACCGATGCCGATGCCGAGCGCGAGGATATCTTTAAAGCCGCGCGAGAGAGAAAATCCTCTTTGCGATCCGTGTCGCGGTACTGCGATCGCATAGCGGCGGCGGCATGCGCGCGGCTCGTGCAGGAGGCAAGAGCATGTGCCCGAGTCGGATGTTCGTTACGTATGATGCAAACATTTGCTTTTAACTGGCTGACGTTATAATGCATCGATCCAATTAGGAGCCAGGTAGAATAAATCGTTTAATCAGCGACAGTGATTTACATTCTTCTTGTATCTCGAGGAGAGGGGGGGGGGATCGCCTATGTGTCAGGCCCAGGCTTGCGTAATCTTCCTTCCTGCTCTGGCAATTATTGCGGATATGCAGTTGAACGCGGTTGAAAGTGGGGTATCGTCTAGTAATTGATCACGGTATGGCGAATTATTTTATTTCACGGTTAACGTGTTTCGTGACGATCGACATTAAATAGATAATTAAATTAATTTCTGCATTATTAAAAACCTATGTCCTTCGTAAAAAGCTTGAGTAAAATGACAGGGAAAGCTTGTTGCCGGAAGTTGATATCTGCGTATAGATTGTTCTTATCCTGAATCGGACAATGTAAACGACGGGTATGTGGCTTCAAGAATCGCCGTGAGAAAATCGTGATCATTCGCGATATGACTTTCAGTTTCTCTCAAGTGGCTCTTCCTCACGTGAAAGTCCGCAGAATCATCGGACGTAGAAAGTACTTCCGCTGGCATCTCCTTGATAGACCGCCGTCAATATTTGGGTAATAAACCTTAGATGTGATAATTCTCTGATGTTTAGCAAAAATGGCTTATGTTTTCCAGGTGTAAAATGAATAAAAAAATACTCCAAGTATATACCAAAAGTCATTATCAAGAATATACCATTATTGCTATTATTTTCAATTAATTATAATTACCTTCAAATTTGTAAGATAAACAATTTAATATCTATATTTTAATATCTATTTGATGTTAATTATAAAAATTATATTTAATTATTTCTTCTTAACTTCTCCCATTTAGTAGTAGAAATCCTTTCCTCTCTTCTTTAGAATATTCCGTCTTTTCATTTACGCCAAAATTATACATTGCATTATGCCATAATTCTGAGAATATTATCACTGTACAAACGAGTGATGACACCGCGCGATTTACCGCTGACGCAACTCGGCAAATGCTACGCGATGTTTCAAAAGCGTTAATGTGCTATGCTCAGCTATGCGAATTCGCGTGTTTCTTTAACGATTATCGACTGCCGTACAAAAGTTCAAAGCGTCCTACGCTTAAATCGCCGACGAAACTTCCTCCACGGCACCGGCAGACCCGGAAGACGGCCGAACACAAGCTTCGCGCGTGTAACCGTTTATCCACGTCGCGACATGGTCGTCAGTCGGCGGTCGGCCCGATATTTGCCGCGAGTAGAATATGAAGAAGCCGCCGGGATAATGCAAGCTGAGTACAGTACCTCTGATGAGTCGTTCTTCCTTTTAGCGATAGATACAACACGAGTACGAGTAACTAACGTTTGAGAAAACATGCACTCAATCATACTTGAATGAGCGACAATTAAAGTTGGCTCGCATTCGCTTATGGAACTATTCTGTCTTCGCGCGATTGTTTAGATTGCACTGACAAGAAACGAAGAAACTGACTCTGCATTGAACAACGTGATTTTACGGTTTTATTTTACATAAAACCGTTGCGTTAAAGTCGATCAGCATTAACCACGCGTTTAACTAAATTTTTCTTTTATTTGTATCGACCGTAGTACGATCGTAATCTAAACTCGGAGAGAACAGACATCATCAGCCGAAGTTAGTTAAATGTTGTCAAGTACAACTCACACCTAGTCTCTTATGAAGTAATTAACAGGTTCCTTCCATCTGATATGATTGCCATATCGCGATAGGCACACGTTTAATCGCACCTTGGAAAAGGAGCGAAAAAGATATCCGAGCTCGATCGCTCGCTCGTGCGTTCTCATCATCACCGATATAACGGAGGAAACGCCTAATGGTCCGCGAAGTCGGCCATCGGTTACGCGGACGTGTATCATCGCCAGGCCGGTGAAAACAAGACGAGAACGGGGGAAACGCATTATGGGGAACGAGTGCACGAGCATGCACGTCGATATCGACATTACTCGTCCGAATTAATCATCGGCGTAATCTAGCCGTCGGACGCTAATACGGTCAGTTAGTCAAACCGCGTGCGGAATGATAATTTGCGTTTGGTCTCGTGATCTCCAAGGAAGAGTGGTCGTAAAGCAATAGCGTAGATAGAATCCGGATACGTAAAAAATTGATACGTCCTTTTGTTAATTTTTTTTAGCTTAGCAATTATATCTAAAGAGATTATAAATATTACAATATTATATTATAATGTAATATTTTCATCTATCTATAGTATAATATTTATCTATCTATAGTAAAATCTATTTTTAAATTCCTAACAAAGTGTTTTTAATCGCTAAACATATATTACGAAAAACTAAAAAAAAATTGATTCTGATGAGATTAAATATGTTTTAGTATTTTTTATATGATATCCTTTTTAGAGCTACATACTGATTTTCTGCATTTCTAAAAATAGAACATTAGCATAATTTACAATGCAATTACTCTATTGTTCACTTCGGCTAAAGTTGAGAGCGTATCTTTCGCTTCTTCGAAAGCGTTGTTTCGAAAACGTGGGAATCACTTTGTTTTAAGAAGATGTTAATTATTTTCCGCGAGAGATAAATGAAACGAATAACGTTCGTCGTTAGTTGTCGTATTCGCGACACGCTGCAGATTAAACGATTGCCATGAATACCCGTGTTACATTTCCAAGAGAACTATTTTTCTGTCTACTATACCTTGCGTAACCTCGCCTTTTGCGCAATTTCTACGTCAAGTGAGATAGAATTCAATGTTTCTCACAATCAGTAGAAATACACGCTCCCATACCCAACTGAAGCTTTTCCGCGGCTGTTTAAAGATCGGAGTCATCAGTCGATTTGATTTACATGCAAATAGCATTCACTTTAACGGTAGTACCTCATTGTCAACCGCTGGTAATAGAAGAGTCTGACGCAAGCTGTGACATAACGTCAAACTAGTTGCACTAGCGATGAGAAAATGCGCGCTACTTTCGCAAATCACGGTTTAATGTTGCATGCATTTATGCATCAAGATTATATCAAAGCTCCTACTTAATGTTAATTAAGATATAACATTTTTAAATCGATATATATTAGAGTACACTTTAAATTTATATCTGCAATGGAGAACAAATGAGGAAACGGATTGCGTTATGCAAGCAAATGTGTTATCTCGTTTCTAACATCTATATTAAAATGATTTTTATTATGAAATCTTAGAAGAAAGTTACATTATTGCTTGACAGCAAGTCGGTTACTATTACTTAGATTGAAAAGTGGGTCTTAATAAATCGTATGACTTTTGAAACATGCAGTTTGAAAAAGAGAAACATCTTTTTAGAAAATTTAAACAAGTATTTTTTGTAATAACATGTGCTTCATTTAAAATCTTTGACGAGTGTTCAAAAGTTTGGCTTGAAATTATTATTTTCTTCTATATGTGACGCAACTTGACAGAAGCTGCCTGTGTCACACCTTATCCGCGCATCGATGTCACCTGTGCCGTTCGTTCCACACATCGCCCGCGCCGTCGCGTCGCGTCGCGCCATCGCATCGTTCCACGCATCGAAGTCGCCCGCGCTGCGACTTCCTTCCACGCGTCGAAGTTACCGCGGCGATTGCGTCGCACCAAGTAGAGACAAAAGTATAATTCGTTGATTATGACACGTCTTTCTTACAATCACGCACGATGAGCGTCACGTCGCGTCGCTATGTATGGTCGCACGCTCGGCGATGTAATGGAACGTCGAGCAGTTCAAGATAAACGGACTAATTGTGCGCTGGTTTTGCTTGGCGCGCGCCGCGCTGACGTTCTCGCCGGCGATGCGTATAAAAATCACTTTACGCTTGTCGGCCACCAAAAGGGAAAGGTTGTCGCGCGCTTTCTCAGCGTGCCAACATCGAGATTAGCTCTTATCGCGGAGCACCTAATTAACAACCTGCTTGATGCATGAGATACAAAATTACCTTCATATTATTGCTAGCTCGAGTCACGCAAGTGTTCACTACATTGAGATATATTTGTATACAGTAGATTTGTATACTAAAGTTAATTCGACAATATAAAAGTGCAATGTAAATGTAAAATATAAAGGCCATTTTAATATATTTAATATATTTTGCTCAATCTTTTCCGAGAATATTTATAATAAAAAGTCTTTTAAATATGGAATAATAAAAATAGCGAGAAATTATCTTATGTTCGGAAGTTTCTTGTACATGTGATAATTATTGATTAAACATGTAAAACACTATCTGATTTTATAACGGTGAAATATCCCGGAAGCATAATCGCGAACTTATCAGACAATTAGATGCATGCTTAGGTATATAATTGAGAACGATCGTATAAAGTAAGCATGTCTAAACTGAGCATAATCATATGAAACAACCGTTAGCGGTTGATAAAATTATGATCGCTGTGGGCTGGAATATACATTATTAGACTCGATAATTAACCGTTTATGACCTTTGGGGAGGTATATGGCAAACATATCGGTAGGTAAAGGAAAACCCACGAATGAATCGTTTTGATGGGCGTTTCGACAAACACTTTGAATGCCAGATTACAAAAGATCGAATCGCACGTGATACGAAATATCATCGCCTCAGAATAACAGCAACTCAATGACGTGCAAATTACATTTACAGTTAGCCTCTCAGTACAATTCACGAAAAATTCATCTTAATTTGATCTCCGGCCGGGTGGCCACTATCTTAATTGATCTTCGATAACCAGGCCAAACGCCATGTAGATTTCGTTGTTTCTGATATCATTGCTATATGTAATTGATATTATTCGTGGGCGTGCGAATGACCAGCAACCTTACGCTTCCCGTAATAAAAATTCGATATTACCAATAACGATTCATTGAAACAAGGCAAAGAATAAATACTTTCAACATTTAAAATAATTGTTTTGACAAATAAAATTAAAAGTATTGCAAAATGCTTCTATTTGTTTTTAGTTTGTTTCTTACTAAGAAAAAATATTTCAAAAATATATGAACAATAAAAAATAAAGATTGTTTTAAAACGTTTAAAGAAAATATTTATTTTTTTAGTGTTAGATTTAAAAAATCGATAGATTTAATAATTTATATTAATAACAGATTAGTAATAATCTATATTATAATTGTATACAATACTATATAAATATATAAATACTTTAAAACAAAGCACTTATATATTTAAAACAAAGACTGTACAATAGTGAAAACTAAACATTGGTTGAGCGGGAAATGCTTGCATTTTTTTTTAGCTTGAAAAATATCTCAATTTCTGGCTGAGAAACATTTTGCTTCACTTCTATCTGTTTGACCCAATGAGTATACGCGTATTTGCTGGTCAAGCACACTCCACAGCTCGTCGCCAATTAGAGCGAGAGATTTCTCGGAGAGTTAGCGCGACGTCGGCGTAAACGGCGTCGTCTACGAATGTATTTAGATCGTGGTGAGCCTAACCCAGAGGGGCTCCCCCAGTCCAGATTTATTATTCAGCGGAACGTAGGCAGATCGCCCACCACCGCAGCCGCCGGACCCCGGCTTCCCACGCATCTCTCATTCGCCGATACCTATTTAGTCCTATCGGGGGTTGCCTCGGGTTAGACTGGCTTGCCGCGCGAGTTCGGACCCGTTGCGCCATTAAAACGGCGAGTTAAATGTAAGCAATGCGCCCGCGCGTTCGCTCGCTAACTCTCGTGGCGAGACGTTGTTGGAGTACGTCTATTATCTGGGCTCGTCTAGGCGCATATTGAAAATCAAGTTTGCTATCATATGATTTTCATAATAGCTTTTGTTCTTTTCCGAAAAAAATAATAAAAAATTCTTTATATAACTATTCAAATATATAAAAAATATAAAGGAAGAGTAGAAGTTCTAGAGAATTTTATCTTTTAATTAATTCAATCTTTGTTTTAATCAAAATTTAATTTGCGGTCTAATTTCCATATTTTATTGCGAATTAAAAATTTACGACAGTTGCCTAAGAAGAAGAAAAATTTGCAACGGCATTTCTATTTAACGAAAATTTTATTCATCAATTTGAATTTGATTCTAAACAACCTGTTGCTCTAACATAATAAGATGGTAAATTTAACATGTTCTCAGACGTGTGACAAGATTCTGTTTGGATGCCCGACGAACGCGTATGCTATGTATGTGTGTAACATACCGCTAGATGTGCTCGACAAGGATCGAAAAGCGGCGCTAACTCAGCAGGTTAACCCACACGATCGGCCGATCGCGTCATCTTCTTATATCTTCGATGACGTCACGCACGCGCCCGCGTCGCGGCGCAGACGGGTTAAAGACCTCGGTATCAGCTCGCGGACCGCCCTGCTCTCGATTAATCCGGCAACGAGAATTAATTTCACGTTGGCATGACACGCGAGGCCCTCCTTTTGGCGAAAATGGGCCGCGCGCGAACCTACCTACTTTCGCTTCGTGACCGAGCGTGTAACGAGAGAATTAAATTCCCCCCTTGCTTTTGTCAGTAAATGGCTATTTGAAATTCGTAACGTGTTATTATCCGGTGCAAATGTTACGTACGTATACATCAAAGTCACGATGTCTATACCGTGTTTAGGTAAATTATATTCATTTCGTGTAATTATTACAAAAGACGGACGCTAGTGGGTAGGGGTTGAATGCGTTATTATACCTGAAATACAACGATATATGCGTCGAGTAATAATAACACGCTCGCAATCGCAATCTGCTCTACCGCGTTCGTATTCGTATTCGCCACGTGCAATAATTCCACGTGACAAGTGTAATTTGCATATAATTTGTGGAGTCCCATCCGAAGATCGTTTACGACATGCCACCACCTTCGTTTCGCCTCTCGCGGTGATCAGAGGAAAGAGAAGTTTCCACTAGAGAGAAAGAGAGAACACTTCTGCAGATCTTTATTAGGCAAATCGCGCGGTACCGTTAAACGCGTTGCGGATTACTCACTATGTAATCTTTATCCAACGCGATTTTAAACGTTATGCGTCTTAACGGAACATTAACTTCTCGTTTCCACATGACGAACCTCCGCTGCTAACCGGACTGATACTGGCGGCAATCGCGCCCCGATAATTACGATTCAGCGCCAGTTGACGGAATAATCTGTCAGTGTCGATAATTGTAATGATTACACGTCGCCTTACGCAAACAACCCTGTCATCTTTGAATTCCTTTTTTTTTGCCGGCGTCACCGGACGTGTTACTCTTTTCTCTCGGTCCCGGTCGCGTTTCTCCGACGCGTGATTCGCGACGACGCCTCGAGCGGCGATAGAATAATTAGTAAATAAAGAGCCAAGACACGCACAAAACACAAACACACACATACATATATACGTCGTGGCAAGGCATGCAACGAGCAGGAGCATGTTGCGAGGCGAGGCTCGCATGATACATGATGTCTTCGATGAGCGGCCTCCTCGTTATCTCATCGCTGTGACACATTTCAGTGTCATTTACATAACAATTAAACCCTTGGAGATGTGCATGTCGTAAACTTGTTTCTCTGAATAATTTTCAATAACGCGTTAATCGCAATGTACGCTGATCGCGATGCACAAGGAACACGCGAGCTATAGCTCTGGAACACGAACGGGCTCGAAGACCGAGCGATTTGCACGATTGTTATGTAACATGAGCGCGTCGTGATAGATAACGGAGAAAAATTGTTAGTGCCGATCCTGCCATCGCTCCGGAGTCCGGACTACGGAACGCGGCGGTGGCGGCGTGCGAAGAGAACCGCCCGTAGGATATAAATGCAGCGCGCTGCCCGGCACCCCGAAGGGACAGGGATAAAAATCCTGGCGCGCACGAGAGCGCCGGCCGCTGCGCTTCGTCGTGCGAGCGCGATTTACGCCCACAGCGATGCGAAGCCGCGCGACCGCCCTGGCCGGCGATAATTAGCGCGTGTGACGGAACGATCCGTCATCATCGATAATTATGACGATTACGCGAGAGAGAGAGAGAGAGAGAGAGAGAGAGAGAGAGAGAGAGGGGAAGAGAGAGAGAGAGAGAGAGAGAGAGAGAGAGAGAGAGAGAGAGAGAGAGAGAGAGAGAGAGAGAGAGAGAGAGAGAGAGAGAGAGAGAGAGAGAGAGAGAGAGAGAGAGAGAGAGAGAGAGAGGAGAGAGAGAGAGAGAGAGAGAGAGAGAGAGAGAGAGAGAGAGAGAGAGAGAGAGAGAGAGAGAGAGGAGAAAGGGGAGAGAGAGAGAGAGAGAGAAAGAGAGAAAGGGGGAGAAGCATGCGGCATCATCGGCATCGCGTGCGTTAATGCGTCCGGCCGCCGTGCCGCGCCGTCCGATTGGTGCGCCCGTCGGGCTTAATTGAGGCTAAGCTACGAAACGTCGATTAACGATCGCAATAACCGGGCGCCGCGACAAGCGTCTTAAATCAACGGCGACCGACAACGGCGGCGGATACGAACGATGATAGTCCCGGCGCGGCGTTGCGCGCGCGCGAGAGCGATCCTTTATCTGTGTCGCGCTCGCTCATGCAGCTCGTCCGTCGCGACGTAGCGCTGCACATTTGCGTGCCGCGTGCATCCATTTCTGCGGCCGGCTCTCTTTTTTTCCTCCTTTTGTGTATCTCCATCTCTCTCTATCTCTTTCTCTCTCGTTCGTTCGCTCTTTCCGCCGGCGCAGAAGCGACCGAGCGCGCGACGTTATTGCTGTAATTTCGTCCGGCTGGATTTCCTATCTCGTACGTACCGAGAATTGATGTTGCATTAATCAAAGTACCCCTCCGATGATAACGCCAACTCGATTCGTCGTTGTCGTTGTCGTAGTCTTCGTTGTTGTCGTCGTTTGTGACTGTCCAAGGCGATTGGCCGGCTACGCATGCTCCGCCGAGCAACAGTGGTCACGAGATTATAGTAATTTACCCACTGTTTAAACGCGATACGAGCTATAAGTGAAAGAGACTCGTTTATTCTCGAGATAATTAAAAAGAAAATGGACAGTAATTAATCCCTGTATTTCGTTCGCCTAAGTCTTTTCCAACCTCCAGCCATTTCTCGAATTTATTAAGATCCAAATCAATTAACAAACTGTTACACTATAATCGTTGGTGTTTTTAAGTCACTGAATAAATATTGTTACGTTCGCACGGAGTCAGCTCTTAAGTTCAAGCCGAATCGAGCTGCTTTTAAGAAAGAAGTCGCGAAACTTTTTTCCGGAATTTAAACAACAGGTTCCGTTGTTTAATGGAAATGCCTTAGAGAACAAATGTGTTGACGATTGCCGCGCTATATTTCTATCTTTAATAAACCAGTTCTTTCCGAGAGCTAGTATGTTCATATTTCCGCGAGTCGGGAGTGCGCGAGCGAGCCGTGAGCGTAACACACAACATACATTAATAATAAACATATACATTAACGTATACATATATAATATATATTGTAATAACGTTAACAAATATATTAGTTAAAAATTTTTTATTCTCTTTTTTTGGGTTTGTTTAGTTAGTTATTTACCAATTTACCTTATGCTAAAACAATTTCATGCAGAATTATTAGATTGCTTAAAAAAATTATTTTATATCGTTATGTGTGTCAGCTGCATGTCAGCAAGTAAAAACCTCAGTAATGAATAGCTTCTCAATGTACTGAAAAGCTAAATAAAAAAGACTGATTGTGATTATTCTGCACATCGGCCACGCAATTTATTGCTTAAATTCTTTTTAATCTCATCGACTAATGTATGTTATAATTAATGAGTAATAACGAAGGCCACGATTGAGATATATCTCGCCTGCGCACTCTCTCGCGTTCCCTCATTCATTATTATGTAATTTCACGTTAAGACATCGCGTCCTTGCCGCTTCCCCCCGCGACGGTCTGCCACGATCATAGGCATGTTAATCTCGTTGCTCACAGCGCGTGAGTAATTAAACGTGAACGAGGGGAGAAAACATTTTCTCGATGATAACGAACGTAAATTACAAGGACGAGCGAAAATCACGGGCAATGGTCGAGGGTCGCTCTCTTCTTGTGAGAAGCGGAATCGAAGTCTATTTCGTCATTTCGCAGGGTATACTTGAATACGTTAATTGAAACGACGACGCAAAAAAAAATGTAAGCATCACTGAAATGTTCGAAAATCAATGATTGCGATATTAAGGTTACATATTTAATTTATAAAATATTTTTGTAAATAGAATGTGTGTAATCCTTTCTGTATCTTTATCAAATAAAAAACTATTATTTGTAATACTTGTGATGTTCCTTGAACAAAATAATATAATATATTATATAGAAGTATAATATTTTTTATAGTTTTTATAGTTATATAAATGTCTTCCTATATATATTTTCCATATTTGGCACTGTTAATTGTGCTGTACAGTTGCTGAATGAAATAAATCGAACTATAGAGAGACTGGTTCAGTACACATCGCATTAATATTGCCATATGTTTAAGTCACGTAATGCTCTCATAGACCACACGAAGTAAAGGCGGATACCTTTGTAGGTAGACAACAGAATGGCTCGTTCGATACACCTGCAGCGATCGAATTAATGCATTCGAGAGTACGCAGCCTATGCACACGAATATTGTGACACTAGGTTTAATCTCGTTACGCAGCTGGTGTGTACACGTGAAAACGACTCTGTGCGTTCATGCGAATCAGCGTAACGCGCTACCGTGAATTTTATAGAGCATTAATTGCGCCAAATCGTGGCGATTTATAATCGCAGTAATCAACTGAAAGAATTTGTTTTAATTAGTGATAAAGAGATACTTCCCTTCACTTTACTTCATTTATTCGTGTTTTGTTTTTTAATAAGTTAAAACCGCGATTTCCCAAGAATTTTCATCCTCGTGAAATTGGAATATTTTTAAAACTATTATTGTTGATCATATTTTATTAACTTTTTTAGACATACGCATATATTTATTTGAAATATTTGTTACACGCATCAATACTTTTAGCAACATTTTTAACTCTGACCAATAGCCAGAAAAAATTTCGTATTACTCGTCATTTTCTTTTTGGTAAAAACCAACGACAGAAGAGAGACTGACAGAATTATTTGTATGACACACAAAAGAGCGCTTTCACTCGATCGATTCGTATTATAACTGGCCCGAATTGCAAAATGCCTGTCGTGAGGAACCTTTAAGTAAAAAGGTTAATAGCACGTGTGTGGGACGTATTTTCGTTATTGAGTTATTTGTTCGAATACCCGACAACGTACAATCATGATGACCGCATTTCGCTTGTTGAAATGCGTCCAATTTAACCGATAAGTTTTTATATGGGTCTCGCGTGGGAGGTACGATTATGCACATTTGAGACAGTCGTCATTTCGCTGTTACCACAATTTCACCAGAGATTCAGTCATATGACTTTACACTTTAACTTTATACTTAGCTTTTATAGCTGTCCTAAATAAATTCTTTTTCTATAATTCTTAAGTAGCAATTTTCTAATTTTGTTACCAATTTTGTTTAAATGATAAATTAAAATTGTATATTCGTAAAATATAATTAATGAAATAAACTGCGTAAAAAATAGTTGAAAGACAGTATTAATCTGAACACACATCCATAAAATCGCGTAAATTCAAGCGGATTGGGCGCCATGGAAATTCATCGAGCGACAGGTATATTAAGCTATCTAAGCGAAATTATCAGAACACAAAAAATTTTATATGGAATTAATTTGCTAATTATTTGCTATTTTTTGCTTTTAAAAGTAATTTCTTTGCTCCAGCTATAGCTATAGCTATAGCGTTCTGATAATTTGGCTTAGATAGCTTAATATACCTTCGAGCGACGCGTTTCGCCACTTTGAGATACACGGAGTGTCACTCTGGCTCGCATAGAATACCAAGGCCGTTAGATCACGACCACGTTTGGTCTCCGATTTTATTTCGGGCTGTTTTGCGCCTTGACTGCGTTTCTCGTCCGCGTTATGCTAATTCGAACAGCCGATATAGTATTAAATCAAGACGCCAGAATCGCGCATATTCAGCGTGGCATACAAAACACATGTATATACACGCACATACACACATAAATAACGTTTCGAACAAATGGAAAGAGAGGGGAAAAAGAGCGACCGAAGAACTGTATTTATCGTTTTGCTTATTTTTTATTCGACACCGACGAGATTCCGGGAATTAGACGCACGCGGAACGATCGTTTCTTTGAGAAACCAGTTACGTATCGCGGTTACATGCGTTCTGTTCCTATTGCGAGAAAAGAGATGCGGCTATTAAGCAGCTCCGATCTCCCGCGGTTAATCTTGGACCATTTCGGGTGAACGCGTTCTTCGGTGCGTCTTTTCTCTCGATTATCGCCGATCGCTATCTAATGACTCCCGATAAAGAGAACGATATAGGTAAAGAAACGAAAAGGTAGAAGAGATCGCGGTGAGCGAAGAATCTCCTCTCACGCAGGGATTGCAAGATGGATTTTGGTTTTTATTGAATCATTAAACGGAGATCTTAGCTATTAGTATCATCGTCGTATATCCACAAACGTAAATAATAATCAGGTAATATTATTCAGAAGAACGATATTCACCTTTGTTAGAATCGTACGACCGTATTTTAGCGCAACTACTATTCTATCCATTATTTATTATCTTTAAGTCTTTAAGTCATTAAATCTTTTACTATTCACACTAAGCTAGATAAATACATGTAAATATAATATCCAACCGAGGATTAATAGCCATCTTAGGATTAATAGTCTACGAAGAATTTCGATTAATGCCAGCAGTCGAGAAATATAATTTACTTAGAGAAATATAATTTTTTAAAAATTATAATTTAGAATTTATATATATATATATATATATATATATATAGGTATTTAAGAAAACAGATAATAAAAAATGTTGTACTATTTAATGAATAAACTGAGAGAGAGAGAGAGAGAGAGAGAGAGAGAGATGTTTTTGCGTTATTTTTGAAACTGAAATTATTGCTGACGATTGAGGCTCTTAGTGTCTTTTTTAAATAAACATGTCAATCTTAATTTTGTAATTGCAGTTTTTATTAAAAGAACAATTTGATTTTTGGACTCACATTGATTCTTATTTATTTCGTGTGGGTCTGTACTCGGGGTCCTCACACCGTTATCGCATCGTGCGATCTAACGGCTGGTAATAAAACAGGGAAAGGGGTAAGAGGAATATACGGCAAGGCTAGACAGATCGCAAGAAAGAGTCTCCGCGAGAGAGGAGAGGATCTTCTTCCGAGCGAAATGTCAAGAAGCAGACGGTTAATTCTCAGCATTTACTGAGGCAGCAGTCTGACCTAACTATTCATTAGACGGGAGTGCAGGTTGTGTTCTCTTCTCCTCCGTCGCTCGACTGCAAGAGAGGACTCGAGGAAGAGAGAGAGAGGGCGGGGAGGGAGAGATTGTGCAACTCCGGCTCGATTCACTTATCACGTGCTCCACAGAAACAAGACCCCGATCGAGGTACGAACGTGTTATAGCGAACGGACGTGGCAAGGGGCATTTACTCCGATCACCTTTTCGGCAACGTGAAAGGGTCTCTGACAACCGACAAAGGTCAGTCGACTTCACTGACCGACACAGTTGTAATTTTGATCAAGATTCGATTGCTATGCAAAAGCAGTCCGAACGCGATTCGGAGGATTAACAATCTCGACGTCGTATTCAAAAGTCAGATCTTTTAGGAAATAAATTTACTACCATATCAAAGATTACGTTAAAAATTTTACAAAGTTGGTCTTAATTAATCGTAGTTCTTGAAACCACGATTATTTTATTTTCTATTTTCGAGTCATCAAGACACACTAACGTTCACTGTTGACATTAATTCAAGTTAAATAAAACTGGATACGTCCTTACTGAATTCGTAATAATATGTAGGATTAACACAGAATGGTACAGAAAATATAAAAGAGAATCTACTTCGCGAGATCTAAACGAATCTCAGTTATCCGTTTTATGATCTCGTCGTCGGTAATTTTATTCACGAAGAATGTCGACGGCTGAGAGGGAAGATGATAATGAACGATAGATTGGCGGAATCAAAGGTGGAGATACAGGTCGACTTTCACTCCACCGGCGCCGATCGTTATCGTTTATATCATCGATAATAATCTGCGCCTCGCGTAACTTCCGGCAAATTCCAGGCCTCGCTGTATTTTAACACGTTTTATGGCCTTTATCAGTGAAAATAGATATTGGATAAATAATTTTGTCTGCCTGTTTTCTTCATAAAGAATGCAAAAGAGAAAGACAGAGAGAGAACTTGCGAGTATGGTTAATTTAATTTCAGATCGTTGTTCAACGTAACGTTCAAG